>NW_010138097.1:17693-19126 GCF_000699245.1 Pterocles gutturalis | reverse complement strand
CTTTCCCACAACGCCCAGAGGAAAAAAATGAACAGCGGATGAAGAGAAATGGCCAAGAGAACTGTTGTTATATTTTTCAATCTTTCAAAAATAAAACCTGCACCAAAATTAAAATAAAATATGCAAGCAGGATAAAAATGTCTCTGGAGCATTGGGAATCATTTGAACACGTGCTTCAATAGCTAAACACAGACTAGCCTGAAGGAGAAGCCCAAGAACAAAACACACCCCTAAGAGAGAACACAAGCATGCTAAGACAGGCTGCATTTGGAGAAGACCTTTCCAGAAACTAGTTCCTGGGGCTGCATTTAAACCAAAGATGAAGACAAAAAACTTGCAGTCACAAAGATATTTTCTGCCTCAGGATGCACACACCCCTCTCTACAAGCTCCCGTGAC
The DNA here is from genome assembly GCF_000699245.1 of Pterocles gutturalis. Lineage (NCBI taxonomy): Eukaryota > Metazoa > Chordata > Aves > Pterocliformes > Pteroclidae > Pterocles > Pterocles gutturalis. Next base: position 18,728 of record NW_010138097.1, on the reverse strand, counting down.
TTGTCAAAGCTTTTTTCTCTTTCCAGAGTCCAGTGAAAATTCACATTTCATAAGACTATTTAAGAGACAGGCTCCTAAGTAAGAACCTAAAATACCACTTCAAAACTAAATTAATATACCCTTCCATAGAAAATAAACAGAATCAAAAGGTCACTGTTTAAATATTACAGAACTAAGAGGTCCCAGTTTTACCTGTCTTCTATTTTTAACATCCCTCAAATTGAAACAATATCAGAATGACCACTATTGGCTCCTTGTGTCCTTGCATGCCAGAATCCATCTGCAACTGCAGATTTTACGCTCAAATTAGAAACCCTGCAGGACCAAAAATACAGGATGTCTTTCTGCTATGTCTGTCCAGCACCCAGCACAGTAAGAGTCTTGTTCTGCCACCTGGGCTCCTGTGCAGTGCTGCGATGCGAATGTGAAGCAGGACTAAAGCCAATGCCAATGCAATGCAGCTCATATAAGCACGCATTTCAGTATCTTCCTGACCCACAACCTCTCACAGTGCAAAACGAATACAGCAAAAATAATGTAATGAGTTCTCTGCATCTATGACATTAGGAGCCTACCATGAATGCTCCAGACTGAACAATTATTCCTCAAAAGGAAGGAGGAGTTGGAAGCAAGGACTAGCAAAGGCTGAGAAAGAAGGAAACTTCAAAACCAGCACTCCTCGCTCAGTAACTTCTTAGCACCAAGGCAGCATTCAGCATAGCTTGAGTGCAGCCAACACTCAGTCTCTGAATGTGACAGAGAAACGTGAGAATGTGACCTTCTGGTCTTCAAGGGGAAAACAGAGAAGCACCTCCAGCCTTGAAGGGACTGTTCCAGCCCCCAAAAGGACCTCAGAAATGGGCCATCCATCGATCAGTGCTGCTCTCTGCAATGCCTGTAGTCACAGAATCATAGAATCATTTTGGTTGGAAAAGACCTTTAAGATCATCGAGTCCAACCGTAAACCTGACACTGCCAAGCCAATAAACCATGTCCCTAAGTGCCACATCTACACGTCTTTCACAAAAAATTCTG
>NW_010138097.1:1297-17662 GCF_000699245.1 Pterocles gutturalis | reverse complement strand
GGGGGGGGGAGGGAAGTAATTCTTGTAGCAGGGAGACTTAAAAAAATGCAGTGTTGCAAAACCAGCCTCTCTCCCCTCCAGAGAGAATCCTGCCGTTCTTAGTCTCATCTCAGATATGCCCTTTCGCTGCGCTGCCTCTGAGATGAGACGCTTCTGTCACCATCGTCTTGATGCAGAGAAACTACCTCTGCCAACAAATTGACAGAGAATTTCAGTCTTAATAATCATCCTGCCCTGCACTTCAGCCTGATCCACATCCCAGAAGGAAGATTAATCCGCTAAGCCTCTCAGCTCCTAGAAACGATACTTATAGGCAAACAACTATCCCCACTCATTCTCTTCCTCAGATGATAATCAGAAAAATGTCTGTATTTGGCTCACTATGACAAGCTGATTTTAAACCCCCTAAGGAGTGCAAGCTTGTTGGCTCTAGGGACAACCCTGCTTGCTCCTCTGCTTTAGCCTAGCAGGCTGAGAAAGAACAAGGCCAGCCATCCACGGAAGGGTTAACGCGAGCTGGTTCCGTAGGCAAGTCCTGGGCTCAGTGCACGGCAGGCTCCACAGGCACTGTAGGGTTAGCTAGAGAGGAAGGCCCTGGTAATTCCTGAGCTCTTTTCTTCTCCCAGACAGTACAATCACAGGTGATGTTCAACTTGACTTCAGTGTATTCATCACTATTAATGCATTCTTTTGATTTGCAAAACAACAAGCAGATATGGAGACATTACAGACACCTTGGCACCTGGGTGAACCAGAATCCATTTACAATTAAGTTTGAAGCAGGATGAGTTGTTAGGAAGCCAGCTAAAGCTTCCCCTACAAAGAAATCAATACCTTTTGAAGCTTCATCCTGCCACACCTTAGTTTAGAATAGGTATTTTGTAGAGTCTTTGCAAGGATGAGAAAAGCAGTGAATAAAGACATGAAACACAGTGGCGACAGCATTTAAGAGAGAACAGTGGCGACAGCATTTAAGAGAGAACTGGGTATAATTTTTTTCTTAGTTTCTTTTAAATTTTCCATTCTGAGGTAATTCTCTATAAGTTATGCTTTATCCTACAAACTCTATGTTTGTTTTTCTTATGTAGACTGTAAACCATTTGAATGATGAACCAAAATTTTTAATGTATTTATAATACAATCTACAAAGATATTATAGTAACTATGGAGCTAGTAAATTATACATTTTTTCATATGTAGATACAGGATTTCTGGCTGAAGAAAACTTGGAATCAAAAGGTGCTGGAGGAAGAGAGGACAAGCAATCAAATATACGCAACACAAAAAGCCTGTGATAGGCTATGGCTGCTTCACATTAAGATGTTCATTAGAGCAGTGATATAAAGAAGGCAGTGATGGAAACTAGAAGCAGCCCTTCAGGGAGAAGAAATAACTTGCCCAACCCTGCTAAGCTCTCATTAGGCACCAAGGTCAGCAGAAAGGCTGCACAGGGTAGAACAGACGGCCAAGGAGTTATGTCCTCTTAAGTCTCAGGAAATCTTCCTCTAGCTTTGGCCTCAAACAGGCAGTAGGACCGGTCAAAGTAAACACTGCATTTCTGAGAGGGAAGGTCAAGCTGAAATGCATGGGTAGCTCACGTTTCCATGGCAAGTAATTTTGGTTGCTCCAACACCACAGATTTAGAGTCTACGTGCTGTTTCATTCAAGATTTAGAATTTTCCAAATTTTTGCCCGCTAGTGAAGGTCATCACTACACAGGCAGTTTTTTCTAGATTTAGCAAACATGACGAGTACATGCAACCAAAACTTTGGAGGAAGCTATGTGCTCCATTGACATGTGTTAAGGAAGCCCTAGGAAGAACTGTAGGCACCTCATTGCAGCAACAGAAAGTGCATGTATGCAAGAACAACAGGAACAAAATAATAATATATTGTTAATGTTTAATTATTTGTCAGCTAAGAGAGCTGGGAAAACTGCACAGATGTAACAGGTCTTCACCTAAATATCTGCGAAAAGAAACACTTTTCTTTCGGCAGCTCCACATTTTGTTCTCACTCTTTTGGCAAAGTGCTTAAAATGTTTAGGGATCATATATTGTCTGAAGCATACAAGCCAGGCAGGTCATTCAAGAAAACTGTGAACTCACAATTTGCTCTACTTAATTAATTTCTTTGTAAATCACTCCGAGAAGCCTTGATTATTTCAACACCTTCCTAATCCTGCTCTCAGGCAGCTTTCACAAACTCACACCTACATTTTGTAGTCTTAACAATGACCCATTCTGGTTAGTTTCTAACACATTCTCCCACTCAAATTGGGCTCTCTTAAGGATAAGAAATCAAATGAATGGGCTGTGCTGTAACTAATCCTTCTATCAGTCAAAAAATAAAAATCAACTCAGCAAGCTCAATAAAACTAATGGTAAAAAAACAAGCCTGGAACAACTGAGTTAAACAGAATATCTTATAACAAACCCTCAGCCCTCCAGTGTTGAAATTCAACCACACAGGAGGGCCCCTTTCTTCTCCTTGCTTTTCTGAAGGCTTTCTTGATAAAGTTCTGTGACAGGACTAATTCTGTGTAACCAAAGTGTGCTAATTGAAATGCAACCCACCATTTCCTTCTAGGTGATTTGTTCTTAATATCTGTTCTGCATCAGGGTTTTGATACTTAGATGCACCCACTGTGCCATTGGGAGGGAGGAAAAAAACCCTATTAGCTGTAGCAGAGATGATGAAAAGCAGAGAAATCAAAGGGGAAAGGAGACAGAAGGCTTTCTCTCTTTAGTCAAGGCCATTCCATATTCCCCATGACTCTCCAAAGCCGGGCCAGCACAGATACATTGGTGCTCGGTGCCCAGAGGGAGCAGGCTGGCAGTTTGGCACCGGGCTTTGAAAGACAGCCTGGGTTTGGATCCCATCCTTGCTCTCCAGCTGACACCTGACTTTGGACAGAGCTCAACAGGAAGCAAGGGATCTGGAAAAAAGCCTGCGATCCCTTATCTAGGGAACAATGAGAAGCTAATACAGCAGCCTAAATGAGACATGACTCAATTAATGAGAGTTGATGGGGCTAATGACTAAACAGATGGTATTCCTAAAAAAAGACAAGGGAGGGGAAATATAGCTGTGATAATCGACCTGCTGCAGCATACATGGCAACTCTAATGCTGTCTCTTGCAGAGCGCCGCAACCACTGAGAAAAAAGTGCTGTTTGCCTCAAATGCAATACAGAGGAAATTGCAAAAGGAAGCTACTCTGCATACCTGGACTAAGGCATCGCATCCCTCCTTCCAGCAGGCAGAAGATTTTCGTAAGAAAGCCTCTTACTGCAGTCACCGATAGGCTGGTATGAATTTTGATACAGCCATGATTTCTACCTCTACATACACCCATTCTTTACTTTTGACAGACTACAGTAGAAACACTTTGCCAAAGTCTTTCAAAGACAGAAGGGCTTAGAGCTGAGACACGGCTCAAACCGAAGGAGCTCCTAATTGCAGAGTAGCATACTGTGCTGTTGTCAGCATCTTAGTGCAATGGTAACTCAAGGACAGACAGACTGTCCCCTCTTGAGACATCTCATACATTCCTGCAGCAGCCTTGTGAAGGTTTGACTGGACTTGATCCCACTTACTGTTGTAACTCTGTTGAGATTACAGGTCAAATGTTATGGGCCACTGGATTGTCAAGGCGAGTCAACATTAGGGTAAAGAGCGGGCTCTCTCCTTTTTGATGGTATGTCAACTACAATTATATTTGTGACACTTTATCATAGGCCTGAAAGACTGTAATGAGCACAAACCTATAAATCTGATCAAAATACAATGCTTCCAGCTCCAACTAGCAGCCTCCTTTTAAGCATTACCCATATGTTCATTCATCAGCTATTCTTCGATTAAGCTGCTGTGATCAATACATACAGTGCTACTAAAGCTTCCTGTGGATCAAATATGCCACTGTAGCATGTCTGTTCTGATAACAGGTTTTGCAACAATGGGCCCCTCTATGGTGTTTGCCAGCAGGGGGGAGGAGGGAAGGTTCATCTTGCTCAGTGATGCGTTATGACTGACAAACACGTCTGCTCTGGGCTGAACTTTTGATTTCCTTCCCTATATAGCGAGATAGCACACAACTGTCACCCCCTACGACAATCAGCCTAACGTGGCAAGCGTTAGAGGCACTCGCATCTCTTCAGAATTTTGACATTCAGAAACAGGCTAGGGGGGAAAAAAAAAAGAAAAATCAATTAAGAAAATGAAATTTTCTATTCCTGAACCTATAAAAATACTTTCCTAAAAAGGATAGTGCCCAACACATCCCTTTCCTACTTCTGGGCATCTCTGAATTTGACACTCTGGTGCATCACTTTTCACACAGGTCTTGGTGCTGCTATTGGAGGGAACCTTGCTGGGACACCTCAAAACCCACAAGAGCCCATTCATGGAAGAATCACCACCATCAGTAAACCTGCCCATTACATCAGGTATTTTTTTCCAGAAGAGGAAAGCCAGCAACAGTTAACCATTAAGTTCTACCAAACAAGTGCAGGATACTTCTGTCCCTGTAACAGGGGGATGAGGATGTTTGTGAGATTTATAGTTGAGCTGTATAATATTTTTCCAAGGAATACTTGAACAGCTGCCATCCATCCCAATTTCTAAACACAAGCATCTTGATATGCCTCATGACTAAAGACAGCCTGTGACAGGAAACTGTTTTGAACACAAATGGCCTCACCGATTGCCGCTAACATACTGGATGCAGTAACGGGCAGTTTTGTGGTTGGGATAGGGAAGAGAGTTACTCCTCAGGGATGATTCTGGGATGACCTGCCAGGCTTGTGACACGGCAAGGAGACAGGAGGGAGATTCTGCCCTCTTAACTCTCCCCAGCGCTGACCTCTGGGACAAGGCTAACAGGGAGGTTCGCGTGTGGGTTCTCCCCATCTTTTAATGTCTCGTGCGCACTTTCAGGCTCCTCTTTCAGCTGGAGAAAAGAAAGAAACAGCAGCACGGGTATATCTAGTCTTGAGTTCCTTCTTACAAAAGAACATTAAAATATGCTCATTAAATTCAGAAAGATTCAGTGACTGATGTAGATACAATTTAGGCAAGAACAGAGACAATAAAACAAAATTAAATCAAATCCTCTACTTCTGTTTGATACCTGCTTTTGAATGAGTGCCCCAAGCCAACGAAGGCTGACTTAGTTGAATCCTTCTGCTGACTCGGGCAGCAAGGAGCAGGGCCTGCCCACCTCCCGGTGAAAGAAATGTCCATAGAAATTAAAAATTATTGTTTGTGGGGGAAGGAGAAGGAAAATAAAGCTCTCACGTGATAGTCTGAAATTACAGACAGTAATGCAGGATTTGTTATTGTTTCAGCATTAGCTACACTGAACAATTTGATCAAAACTCTTTTTTTAAAGAACAGGAAAGAGAATATTGTCTCTGTTTCTTTGTCCCTGGTTCAGACTACAGAAAAAAGGTTCCTGCATCTCCACTTCCACCAAGCACATGGTAGCACGGAGTATGCCAAGACCGGTTCAGATCAGCTTCAACAGTTCAAAGCAAGAAAGCAATGCCTGTAAGGCTGATGAACCATTCTCCTAAATTAAACTGCAGAATCCTTCTCAAATAAACAGCACTGTTCCTTGTACTGCAACGGAAAGAATGATTTACAAATAGAGAAAATCTTAGGCAAAAAGCATAGAGGAGGATTCTTAGGCAGAAGCACAAGAGAATTAAACTGAACATACTGGCACAGCATCAACAAATCTTTCAGAGAAAGGCTGACAGTCCTGCACAATAAATCTGCTCCCTCTTCGTTACAAGCCTGTCTGCGAGAACACTCTCCACTAAAAGCATTGCTATAGCAAAATTCTATTTATAGCAATCCTCATGGCAATTCCCTACTTCTCCCCCTTCCTTCTCCTTTTCACCAATCACAATGATTATCTCTCTTGGACAGTATTAAAACAAGGGTGAAGCTTGTGGGTCCTAATTTTAAGTAATACTATGTATTACATAGAAGGACCAAAGAAAATATACTAAAATACTGACCTTCAGGTTTTACAAGTGTAAAGTCAGTTCATATGCATATGATTTTTCTTGATTTTGTCCCCTCCCCTCTTTTGATTATATCCTTCCTGGAGCAGAACCAGCCACAAGTCTGCTTATCACACTCTAGGGAGAATACATGCAAGTACTTGTCATCTGCTGTGCGTGCTTTTAAGCAAGTTTTAAGGCAGAGGTTTTTGAGGGACTCAGAAGAAGTCCCTGATTGACAGTCGCACCTCTCTTGGTGCAGGAACAGGTACAGCAGAAACAATAGCAGCACAGTATCATCTCCCCAACTCTACTGGAGCTGATGAGAGCCTGGCTATTTTTCCTAGCTAGGTTAGTTAGTCCAGGAAAACATACTAACTACCCCTACAATCGTTTTTTCTCTTAAATCTTTTGATCATTACAGCCACGACTTGACCACTGTTACGACTGATACTGCAACATTAGAGGTCGCATCGCACCAAGGGAAGGTGGTTTGTGTTTTTTATTTGTTCACTCATTGATCTCTGAAAGAGAGCGGCTGTTGTGAGAGTGGCAGGTGGCTGGGGAGCTGCATGCAATTCCCACATTCGTTACAAAATGGAGCACTTCTTGATTACTGTCTTTCTAACGAAGAACATATCTTCCACGAGTGAGGCTGTATGTGTGCAGCGAGACTCTCTGGGTTTCCTCTCTTTATCCTCCTATTTTCAAAATCCAAGATTCTTCCTTGCAGTCATATTCTCCATATGCGGTTTGAATTTCTGGGCCAGGACTGCCTGCATTTGAGGATTACAAAGAGAAAACCAGTGCAGGGACACCATTCTTGTGGTTCTGACCCTTAGGCATGGGTTATTCAACTGCTGGGCGAGAAAACAGTGGAAACAGAATACTCATTATTTTTGTTCCCAGGAATTTACACTTCTGAACAAAGATTCTGCTGACACACACAGGTTGCTAAGCTTTCAGTTTGCTGGGTGCAGCTCCAGTTTTAGTATTCCAACAAAAGCAGCTGTGTCTAAACATCTTCTTTCAAACACTAGTTGTTTCCTCTAATCGCTGTACCCTGGACAGTGCTGTTCCTCTTACGCCTGCTTCCAAGCACACTCAGAGACCTTGAAAGACATCACAAACAGCATCAGAAGCTCAAGGCAACACAAAACCAACCCGTGCAGCATAGGAGCAGGATCCTGATTAGCCAGAGGGCAACCCAAAACCCAGAAGCCTCTGTGAGAGCAGGTAGTGAGGGATTTTAAAGGTATCTGAAGCTTCAATGTATTGAGACAAGCCAGGGAACAGCTGCACTGCTATATATCCCTCCTGATCCAATTCTCACTATACTACTGCAATTCTATTAGGATTTTAATAATTTTCCCCTTTAAATTGAAATGCAAACAATACCCTCTGAAAATATTTAAAACAAGTGACATTTCAGCTTTCTTCACAGTCTGACATAAGCAGGTATCCGTACCTTTCCAGTCTGATCCTTTCATTAAGTAATTCGAAACTGTGAACTATTTCAGTTTCACTGTAAACAGCAGAAATGAGGTGGTGACACTTCCCTCACTGTCTCCAGCTGTAGTGTCAGTTTGTTCTTAGACAGGGATTACAAAGATCTAACCAGGTGAGTGTGTGTGTTACTAAAAGGAAACTGTCCAAATGCCAAGTACACCAGCTCGCCATGTCTTTTTCCATTCATCTTTAATGTTGCTTTACCCCAGATTTGTAAATTTTCCAAAAGCTTTCCTGGTCTTATGAGTTTTCAATTATTAAACCATAACTGAAGTCCACAGAAACAGACACATGATATTCACAATAAAACCCCAGCACCTTCTGGAGTGTGAACAATTTGCCTTGGGGAACACTGATGTTACTATAATGTGCATTTATTCTCCATTTATAAATAAGAGTGAACAAACGCTAGTGAAAAATTTTCTTCTTGACATCACAGTTAACGGAAAACAAACTATCACAAAGGAATAAGCTGTCTCTGGGTACTGATTATGCACAAAATTATATCCATTTGAGTTTTGTTTGTGAGTTTGAATGAGAAATTATTTAACAATACTGATGTTTTTCAGCAACCCCCTGGCAAGCACTTTGGAATTACTTATCTTTCTTACAGTAAATGAGACTACTCAAAATTACCTGCTTGGTTTTTTGGTTTTTTTTTTTTTTTTTTTTTTTTTTTTAACCAAATGACAGTATTTAGTACTACTGCTTACAGGTGATAGAATCTGAAAAGTAATTTCTTTCCCTTTCCCAACTCTTTATGGGAAAAGTGGTCTTTTGTGCTTATACTCAGTAAAGCATGCAGCGTCGGTCCAACTGTAACTGACGCATCAGCCTCCAGCTGTGATTCCTGTATTACAGATTTTCACTCACAGCTTCAAATGCCAAGTTTAACAATCATAGATTTAAAACAGGATTTCAGAGAATGAAGAAACTTACCCAGAACAATGACATACAGGATTAATGAACATGAAAATGCTCTTTTGCTGAATTCCTGTTGATGCTCAGCAATTGCATATTTGCAATCAGAAAAAAGGCGCTATATACGATGCTACTCCTCCTTTTATTTATTGTATCTATATCTTCTAAGAAAGCATCATATTTATCTTCATTCTTTTATTTCAAATGCTATCCCCTCTATTTAGGATCTTAATTCTCAAAAGGTTTTTGTCTTATTTTCAGTGGACCCCCTCCACCCCCAATCATATTTCTATGCCAGCAGTCAGTGTAACGAGCTCTCAAGCCAAAGCTGGGGGGATGCAAGTGTCAGGAGAGCTGCCAAACCTGGCAGCCCCAGGTACCTGAGGCAGCCTCCGGACCCCCAGCAGGTACTGCTCATCCAGCCGCAGCTGTCTGCTTGCATGAAAGATGAAATAAACTGAAATAAAGAGAACTTGGGCTGGTGTGAATGAAGCCTTCTGAAATATTAATAAAAAACTAGGGTTGTAATTTAGTCTCTACAGTGCTTCAAAGCCTGAAGAAAAAAATAATCAGAATCCTAGACAGTAAAACCTGCTAAGGTAAAGAAGGATTAAAATCAGTAATGCACAGAAGCTGCCCACAGCTACTTGGCACAGAACCCAATCTGCTCTGTTAAATGCCTCACCATCAATGGGGCAACAGATGTGAAAATGAGAAATGTAAATGATAAGGCCAGCTAATGTTGCCTCCCTCCCCCTCCCCCCTCAAAAAAAAGAAAGCAGCAGTATTTTAACATAGAAGGTTGGCTTCTTGCATTTAATCTCTAAACAATTTTATTTCCTGAATATTTCCTTTGAGAGAGGTGGTTAATAAGAAAGGCGCCATAGAAATAAAGAATACAGTTGATTGCATATGCAAATCTGTGTGTGAATTTTCTTTGGGGAGGGGGATTTGCAGCTGAATGAGTTAATGATAAAAGTGATTGCTGGTTTTATCCTTTTTTTTTTCCCCCTCTCCCAAGCTCCACAGCTGAACACGATGGGATGTGAGAGGGGGAAGGATGGTTAGGGACAGAGAGATTAAAAACTACAAAGCTATTTTGACTGCTTAAAATATTTCTGGCAAGCCTGATAGCGCCAGTGGCAGAGGAACTCAGCATTGCCTTGTGGGAGGACTTGCCTTCAGACGCGACTCTGAGAAAACCTTTCTCCTCAAAGCCTCCACTTTTTCTTATTTGGAAATCAGACAAAGAGCAAGAGAGGACCAGGCTAGCCGAGGGAGCAGAGCGGTTATTCTTCTCTCAGGCGCCGGGGTGCTAACAGGAAGGATGCCTATGCTGTGAGAGACTGGAAAGGAATAAAGAAACAGAGAAACAAATAGGGAAATAAACAGGCAGGAGCCTGGGCCCTCCAGAAGCAGTAAACCTTCCCTTCTTTTCTTTTCCATGGTATCTTTGGAAGTCGCTCACTGAAAGGGATTTTTGTCAGAAGCCCTCTCTGCAGATGTCTTCTGATCCCTTCGGAGGTATTTCAGCCCCTAATACAGCTGTCACTTTCTTCCCGCTGCTCTAACAAAAAAATGGGGGAAAATATAATACTAATAAATTTCTGCCTAACCAACCGAACTGCCACTGACAGCCACCCACTGGGGACTTTGGCCTGCATGGGACACCCTGCTGACTGAGAGGGAGGCCCAGGGCTTTAAACTGCTTTCACGCCACATTAACACCCTGCTTGGCAGAAGCAGGATGAAGAATCCAGGGCTGTCTGATCCCTTGAGCTACCAGGAGCTGCTCCTTTCTCCCACCCTCCGTCCCTCCTGGTCCCTCCTGCCTGTCTCTGTGCAACTGGAAGCGAACAATACTTTTCTGTCGGTACAAATGCAAGGGAGAGGGAGGCAAGGCATCGCCTCACCCTCGCTTCCTTGCCTCCCTCTCCTCCCCTTTGTGAGTTCAAGCAGATAATAGGGAAAGCCAAGGCCCATCTGTGAGCAGACTTTGTCCCAGTTACTTAGGCTCATCTCTAAGCCTACTTTAGGTTCCCTGCAGTTTAATGCATCTTTAAGAAGTGTCATTCCCTTGCTCTGCCCCCTCCTTGCTCTCTTCCCCTGTTCCCATCCCGCCTGCTCTCAGCCTCCCGCTCCCCCAGTTGGAAATCCTTCCCATTTGAATGAGTGTATTTTTACCACCGCTTAGCTCAGAAATGGGCCCTCCCCCCAGCTCCTTCACATCCATCCTCCTGTTTTTTGGGCTGCAGGAGCTCTTTTCACAGATTATTTATGCAAAAGCTCTCCCTTGCATTTCATACCGAGCCATCAGTGTGTCGGGCTGCCTTGGGACAGCCTCTCGCTGCTTACTCAACTGCCATGTGAAAATTTGCAATGCACTTGATCATCTCCAAAATTCAATTCTTCTGCCTTTCTTCCCTCACTTTATGCTGTATGAAAGGGTGAGGATCAGGTAAGAAAGACGAAAAAGTGCATTTTCTTGAAAACTATTCACTTATTTTATTTTTTTTCCCACAGTGCTAATTGGAGAACATTGAAGGCCTGATAATTTTAAAAATCACAGAACACATGGAATTACTGAGAGCTGCTGGTTTGTGCTCAGCACCTCTGAAAGGCAGATACAAGTTCAGCATGAAAAACCCTGAATTACCTTGATCTACACCTATTAATATTTATCTGCAGTGGGACAGCACCAAGACAGACACAAACTCTGCCAACAAACAGAATCTGTAATACCCATCCCACGGGTCCCTGATGGGGGCAGGGACACAGCTTTCTCCGTGGCTGTGACCAGGCTTTTTCCTTTGTTCTGTCCTCCTCTGTAGCAGGGCCACAGTTCCCTTTCACAGTGACCTAGGGTTTTACTGGACAAACCTCTGCTTGTTCAAGGATCTAAGCCACCGGTGATGCCCACAGTTGTGGGTTTTGTTCCTCAGGGAACCAGAGAGTGTTTAGCAGACCATAGATAGTGTACATCTAAAGCAGATGTTTTACAGACTCTTCTCTACTAAATATTTAGTGTATAACTGCCTGAGCCTACAGCTGAAGAGATAATTTTCAGTCTTAGGTTCCTAAACAGATAAAGCAGGATAAAGATGGGGAGGAAAACAGCAACTTAAGGACATAAAGTGACTCGCTGAAAGACATGGCAGATCAGGGGTAGGGCAGGGAATGAAAGTCCCAGTCCTGTTTTTGAAGATTTCCCCTCTGATCAGAATAATTTCAGTTTCAATGGAGGGAGACTAGGATGGCTTGAGTACAAAGGCATCAGATCCTTCAACGGCAAAAGCTCCAATATGCAAAAAAAGCCTTATTTCTTGAAGTATTAAAAATCTGTGAAGGAAAAGGCCTTTCTCTGAGGCATGAAAGTCCTTTGACTTATACGGACGGCAGACCCATTTAATTCTGAAAGCTGGAGAGGCCAGCTTCAGCCAACATCTGACCACCACCTCTGATCTTCCCTCCCCCACATGGAGTCAGATCTCTGATTTCCTGCCCTGGTACACCAGAGTGGCCTTGAGCTGAACCTGGCATTGAATTAAAGACAGCAGCAGCTTTTCTAATTAAACATCACAGAGTCCATTACAAAGTTGGGGAGCACAGCAGAGCAGACATGGTGCTCAAAACCTTCTCTCAGGATTTACTTTAGCTAACAAGTCACTCCAAGTAGAAGAAACGGAGCCATTCGCCTCCCAGCCTCCTGCTGCCCAACCGCTTGCCGGACACTGATAGGAAGCACCGGTGACTTTGACATCCCAGACTGGATTTCTCTACTTCCTCAGCACTACAGTTTTGACAAACTTCCCATGACACTGGCAAGACACGACTTTTGCAGAAACCCCAGCACAGCATATTTCTCTGCATAAATGAAAAATGTAATGCTCAGATCAGAGAGAACGACTCTGTACTGCCATGGAATAGCACAGCTTTCTCCGGATGGCCTGACAGCGCTGTTCCACGCACAGAAGAAATCCTGCTGGAAAAGCACTGGATTCACTTGTAGACCTGATGCTTTAGTCTTTAGACCTCTTTGCATTCAGGACAGGTATCAGCAAAAGGATATTCTTATGAAAATAAAGCCACTTGCGCACAGAACAAGACTGACAAAAAGTGGAAAGATCCATAACTGCTTTGAAAGAATTGGGAACATTTATTTTGTGAGGTGGAAGAGCTGTGTGAAGAACCTGTGCAATAGCCTGTATTCTCACTATCAGAATATGCAATAATAGCAATCTGTTTTCTGTCCCCCATTTCTGGGCTGACTTAAAAAGCAAGTAACTCCCAATAACAAATTACAAGCAGCGTTACGGCTGCCTCGAATGTAGCTGCTGTTTGTAATTCACGCGTATTTTGTATTGCCCATACCATATGACATATGCTATAAGAGGGGAAGCCATCTGAGGCTGCAGTTTGTGAATGGCGGCAGCGAGACAGATTATCTGAACTGAGTTTAGGGGTTCAAATGCTCCATACAAATGTTTTCCCTGATGAGCCTAGTCATAAAGCACCGAATCCTCACTGTGGTATAAATGAGCTTGTTTCACTGAAATTTATGGGATGAAGTTGATTCATATCAGCAATGATTTGGTCCACTCTGACTGCAATCAATGTGATCAGGATTACCTACCCAGACAAGGATCAGCCAATATAAATACAAACCTGTGAACCTTGAATGAGGCTAAGAGCTACACAGAGCAAGACTCTCAAGAGCCTAAGTCACTAAGTTCACCCAGGCACTTGTGAGAATTTCATCTCCTGAGCTCTACACTCTCGCATTGTCCCTAACAACATGTACTGCAGAGTGAAGCAGGTGGGAGGTGTATTAAGAGGCAGGGTTTAATAGGTTTAGTAAGGATTAATAGCCTGACATTGAGAGGCTGGGGTTCATGAACAGTACTGTGCCACACTATACTCAACATTACAAGGACTTTTTAAAAGTGGATGAATAAACAAGCTCAGCTAAAATAAGGCCATGAATATACCGTAGGCTTCTGCTGGCACAGCCCCTCCGTGAAGGGTAAGAAGAGGTGGGTCTCTGCAGGACAGGGCTGTGCCAGCAGGAGCCCCTCTGTGTAGACATGTTTATACTGGCAGCACATGCTTTCGGTTGGAAAGCTTATTTCATGTGTGTGCACTCCAGGGAGAAGTGTTACTAAAACAGTACAAAGAACAGCTTTGCCAGTACAGCTGATTCCATCGCAAGAACACTTTGTCAGTATGGTGGTTTTTCCCCTGAAAAAGCACTTTTAGTGTAGCTTTCTTAGCAATTCTTAGGTTACCTTAGTACTGACTCCAGCTTTTACCCAGGACTCCATAATAAACCACCAAAATAAACCACCTCAACCAATTTTCCTTTCAGGTAGAGCTCTGTATCTTTGACATGCCACATTGCTGGCCAATCTTCAGCAGCTGTGTGATGTAATTAGTACTCCAGGTTCAGACACACATAGTGACAAACTAAAAACATAAAACTATTAGTATCTATATCATGGAAGTACCAAAGGCAAACAAATGAGGCATGGGATTTAGTTATGGCAAAGGAAGGACTGCTGTCAAGACATCAAACCTACATTCCAGATGCGAATGTCCGGGCCAGCACTGCATCAGACTGCTGCTGCCTTGTCCCATGCTAATTATAATCATACTTCCAGTTCCCCACCCTGGCAGCAAGCACTTTTAGGGGGTTTTAGGCCAGAGAATGGATTAAAGTCGACACTGAAATGTAATATTTTGCTGTCTAACCCCTCAACTTCCTCATAAATAAAATTACAGGAACTCTAATGTATTTCAGATGCTAACCCTTTGAAATGGGAGGCACTCCTCAGCACAGCCTCGTGATGGAGAAAGAAGGAACAGCTTCTAAAGAGAGGCTCTCTGCGGACTACTCCAAACACTGTCCTGGTCTCATTACCTCTCCTGGATTGAGGAGAAAAATACAATTGGTCATCAGTTAGGAAGAGTTCCCACTGAACATGCAGAAACTTAAATTCATTGTTAGCTCATTAAATGTGCTAACATTTGTAAAGGTTCAAATGGGCTTTTCAGGCTTCAGCCCAGCAAGAGATCTACCTATTCCTGTTGCTTGTTAGGTAATTGTCAATTAATGAGTTTAAATGCTTAGTGGCAGTCTAAATGAGGAACTAACAGCTCTTCACAATCCAATAAGATCAGGTGAAATTAAGATAAATCAAAATGTTCTACACTTTATCCCAAATAACTTACCGTTGGGAAAGCACATGTGTATTAAAAATATATGGTCTCAGAGTCTTTGCATGGGCACACTTCATGGCTATAACCACCAAAAAAGTATCTTATGAGATGGCATGCAACATTTCAAAGGGGCAATGCATCACGCAAGACTTTATAAACCTCTGGTAGCTCCTTAATCTTGTTCTAACAGACTGTTTTAAAGACTTAAGAGTTATAGCCAAATCATTTACAATCCAAACCACATGCACGTTTCCCTATGTTTTTCTTCTCTTTTTCACAAGATGTTAGTAACAGGAGACATTTACTCAGAACTAGTTGGCACAGGTCTGAAAAGACCATACTGCATCTGCCACACATCGCTGTTCTTTCATTCAGTCATCACTTCCCATACCTGCATTCACGGAAGGATCCAATGCCATGGCAGGAGTAGGATGCACAGAACAGGGGAAAGCAAGGGATGTTTATTTAGAAAAGGTAAATATTTTGCTTGGGGTCCTGGCAGAATAGGCATAAGTTGCCTAAGCACATCAAGGACTCCAACTACTACAGGAGAAAGGTGCTGTAGTGTCAGCGTGCATAATTACCATCCGTTCCACCAGGCTGCTTACCCTGACTGGCAGCTGTCTGAAGGGTGCTGGAAGAGGGTGAAGGGGAGGCTGACCCACTGCCTCCGCCTCCTTAACAGAGATCCCCACCATGTGAAGAGGGACGTATTCTGTACATCCCCGACACTCTTCATGGTGAATTTACCACCTGACAATCAAAAAGGAAAGGACAAAACAAAGGGTAAAGCACAGTAAAAGAGGGAGAGATGAGGCAGAAGAGAAAGGAGGCGGAATGTACTTGGGCTTCTATTACTTAAAAAAAGCTTGTTAGTTTTAGATTTTTAACCATTCTTAGGTAGTTTCAAAGAGCAGCAGAGCAGCGTATTTGGCAATAGAGAAACAGAAAAGCAAAAGGGCAACTGCAGCACTCTGTGATGACTTAAAAAAAAACTCATACAAGAAAAAGGTTAGATGGTTTAGCTAGTAAAGATACAAGAAACTTCTGGGGAAAACTAGACTAGTTCCTATCCCTGAATCAGACCTTATCTAAAGGTAAACAGTTCTCAAATCAGACTGCAAGGTTACCAGAAATTCAGTAGTTTCCTTCATATACAGTATCCTCTGTGCTCCTGCAGCATATTCCATATTTCACACCACTTTTAATTTGGAGAGAAAATGTAGTGTAAAGATCAAAGCCATCTCAGAAATCAGCTGCAAAAGTGTCACTGGCCAAAGAGAACTAGAGACTACGCTGAACTTCTGCCTAAGGAGATGTGGGTAAAAATTCAGCAATACTGTCCGAAATGTTTTTAACTCCTAGAGAGAAGACCAAAAGACACGTCTGCCTCCACCATTTCACGTAGCCAAGTTTCAAGACCACTAGTTAGTGTTCCTGTCTGTAATTGCCACAAGATGCCACATCAGCAGCATCATGGAGAGACAGGTTGTCAGAGAGGACAGGCACTGTTCCAAACTCAGAGTTTTTCCTGGTATCACCACGCAAGGCAGATGCCTCTACAGAACACAAACAGGTCTGTTTGCCAGTTTTCAACTACTACTGTCCTCCAGGACCCAGACATGTCTGTCACTTTAAGCAAATAACTGCATGTTCCAGCAGTCTTGTCTGCTTCAAATGCTATAAAAAAGTCAGCAAACTGCCTGCTG
>NW_010138097.1:0-1266 GCF_000699245.1 Pterocles gutturalis | reverse complement strand
TGAACTTGAAATGAAGATGCCTGATTAAAGTCCTAACAGCCAGTGAGGAGCTACAGCAGCAGGCCCTCATGGTTTATTACCCTCCTGGAAGCTGGAGTCAGAAGAACAGATATTCCCAAACCCTTTACTGACCTGCTAGGTGCAAAGCACACTCCCTCAGACTCTACAGCTCTTCATGTCTCCTCCTGCCTCTGGTCTATTTTTCCATTGGTTTGCCCTGGAGGTTGGTTCTGCAGAGAATGTCCCAGTGCACCCAACCACCAGGACCCCCTCTTGTCTGGACTGTGTCAGTCTTAGCGTAACACGAGGAGTACCACGCAGAAAGCGTAGGATTGTGGAGCAAATTCAGTCATATTAGGTAGCAATCTAAGTACTCACTGACAAATGGAAAGTTATTTTAAAAATTCTCGAAGTAACAGGAGAAAGGACTTTGAGATATCTTCTTTTGCACAACTTGCAGCTCAGCAGTGGTGTTATGGGTGAATTAACAATTAGTTCATTTGATTTCTCGTGTTTAACAAGCAACAGCTGTTCAGTCTGGACTCCTCGCTTTTTGCCTACAATACCTGAGGATTGTCAAGCAGTGACTCAACCCTGTACTGGACCAACCCAACAGGTTAGTTTCCAAGATCAGCAGGGGCACTGAGTCCTCTATAAATCAGAACAGGTTTGGGCTGTGCCCCCCAAACCACCTAAAGCTCCAGCTCTATAATGGGGCTCTTCAAACTATCTATTTTGCCTCCTTACAGACAGCTGGTACTATATGCTCTTACTAATATTACTGTTACTGCAACTGTACTCTGTTGTGCAGTTTATAAGCAGATCAGTACACCATTTTCCCTCCCACCAGAGCCCCATGCCGCTTAGCCATTGACTCTAATGCACTGTTTGGCTTTAGTCACATGTCACAAAGCCAGGGAAAAGAGGGAAAAAGCTTCAGAATCTCCTTGATGAAAATCACTCATTAATTGCTACCATCCCTCCAATAGTCATGCAAACGAAGAGAGACAGTGAGCTCCGAACTGTCATTTTCTGTTTTCCTCTCCTAAGCACCACTACCTCCTCAGACACTTATTTCTCTTGGGGGCTGGGGTGGTCCCACCAGGGAGGACAGTAACTCTAATCGCACTGCAGTGGTGGTAGAAGACAGACAACTGAGGCAGGCGTCAGAGCCACACAAAGCCTGCTAAGGTGACACAGCACATTCACTGCTACAGACGAATGCTGGATTAGTCCCGCCATCTCACAGAATCACAGAATCACAGA
>NW_010138096.1:17113-27343 GCF_000699245.1 Pterocles gutturalis | reverse complement strand
CTCACCTTCAACATGGCGGCGCCGGGCGGGCGGTAACCACCCGCCGTGTCGCAGCGCTGTGACGTCAGAGACCAGCCCGCCGGGGGCAGGCGAGGCAGCTAGAATCAGACCCCAGCCGCCAGTGTGGCCACGCCCACCGGCGCAGCTATAACCTGTCCAGGGCGAGAGGGGCGGGGCTTTCCTCCCCACGTGGCCCCGCCCACCCGTGGCAGCCGCCGGGAAGGGGAACGGGGAGGAAAAAAGAGATAAAAGGTGAAGGGGGAGCAGCGACAGTTTGAATTACTCTAGGCTGGAAGAAGCTCGGTAATTAGAAAATATTCTAAATGTCAGTGCCTGCAATGTGGGAACATGTCTTAAAACTTAGTTATATTAAAAAAAAAAGGTGCCAGAGCGCTGGAAGTGCATAGGCGCTGTTCCTCAGAGCGGCAAGGGTGGCTCGGGTGTTACCCTGCAGCAGTCATTCGTAAAGGCTGTTAGGGGTTCAGCGATACCTCCGTGCCAGTAGGATTTGGATGGGACTAGAGTATGGAGTTGCGTGCCTTTCTAATCTCAAAACATTAAATTAAAAACAATAAAACGATGCCTTTCTCCGTATCTGAACACTCATTGGTTTCTCTAGCTCAGGAGGTGACATCTCCCGGCTCCCTTGAGTGACTTGGACAGGAGTGAGCGTTTTCCACTCACATCTGCTGCAAGGGAAGGTCTCGTATATCTCTTGTGCAGCCTGACTTGTTACTTGGTGTTAGAAAAATACCAGAAATAATGAGTACTAAATTCTCATCAGATAAGATAAACCAAGACAATATTCCGTTCTGACTTCAATCATGGCCAAATCTGTTCTCATATTGTCAGGTAATGAACTGCTTCCTTATTTCTTCAGGTTTGCTGGTCAGGCGTTCCCACCTTTCATTGTGCCTAAGATCTTTCACAGCACTCAAGGCCAAGGCAGCAAATACACTAGTGGAAAAAGAATGATGTGTCTACCAAAGGAGGTGACACTGAATTCATGTTCATGTTTGCAATGAGTTACTAGGATCTTGGTGCTTGTTATTTTTAATATTTTAAAAATATTTTTATCCATGTACTTAATACTGGTCACATAACAACAGATTTCAAATGCAAATGAGGGACTTGCTTTTACTGTTTACTGTTAATTTTTAGGTAGCAGTGACAAATTACCTTAAAGCTCAAGACACAAAGATACTTGAAAGCATTAGTCTGTATTCTCCACTCAGATTAACTGTTATGTATGGAAAATGCAGGCTCCAGAGGCTGTGCCATACAGTTGCCCTCACAGTTCTGTTGGGGGGCCACCCTGTCAGGACTTGGGGAGAAGGGGGGATTGGGCTGCCTAACTTTTCAAACCTCGTAAAAGCCTCTGCTGCCTGGGTATGGACTGGCAGTAGACTCCACCAGCGGGTTCACAGCACCTGAACTGTGCTTTGAAGTGCACTCTTACCGCCTCCTTCTCTTCCCTGGAGCTGGGAGAGAAGCCTACGCTCCTGATTTAGGCATAGCAGAACACAAAGAAAATAACCTGGATCCTCTCTTTATGTGTCGTCCCCAACCCAAAATGTAGTAGTACAAAATAGTTAATATTGCTTTTAGCATATCATATGAAGAATAACACTCTATTAGTCCAGGAAAATTTTATTTTAAAGGATTTTTAAGTAAAAGGTAAAGCACCTGAAGAACACGGTAGCCAATAGTTCATCAGGAAGGGTATTGTGGAAAAAGAGGTACACACCCTCTTATAAACGTAAATTTTCTTTGTGATGATAGTTTCTGTTTTTCCCTCTTAAAGAAAATTCCTACATTTCATCACTGTAATCCCTTTACAGACCTGATAGAACCAGCAGGAACAAGTATTTCCCCGCTAATGGGGATGTTTAACTGTCACACTGTAGAATTGGATGATGCTTCTCAACAAGCTGTCTGTAAAATAAGAAGACAGTCCTTGTTTGTTGGAACATTGTATTATTGTCAGGAGCAATTTGAGGTGAAATAAGAAGATTTCAGGCTTGTGCCTTTTCTTTTTAAAGCTTTATTATATTTTTTTTCTGTATTTCACAGGCAGCACCTGATGCTTCCAAGTTAATGGGATATCAGAAATACCATGAACAAACAGTACAAGGTGAGCTTCAGTACCCAAACCACAGGATAACAGATGAAACAGGTGTTGCTACAAAGACTACAGGCATGTAGGAAATGTTTCCAAATATTTTATTACAAGTTTGGTTATGAAGTTTCCCTCTTTAGCAAGGAAGAATTATGTGAAAACATACCTAAGTGACCAGTGTGTGAAGAACACTAAGGGGCCTCTCTCACCTTTGCATTATGCTTTGAGCAGTAAGTTACGCCTACAGAAAATAAGCAGCCAGGGTGCAGCAAATGTTTGTGGAAAAATGATTTTGCAGTATTGTATGTCAGCTTTGGGAGAGCATGGAGAGTAATCAGGTAGTGTGCAAAGCAGTCGCATTTCTGGATGCATTTTATTCATCCTCAGGATGTTAGAGACACAACCTTTTCCAAGCTCAAAATGACAGGCAAGCCCACAAGAGGAGCGATGGCACTGACGTGAAGAACAGTACCTGCTCTGGTTAGTTCTCAACCAAAGCTAAGTCCTAGGCTGTGGGTGGGACCGGCTGTTTCCCAGTTTTACGGAGAACATATGAATATTTCAAGTGCATTCTCTTTTTAAGTTTGCTACCTAAAGAAAATTCCAGTTGTTTCTGGACATACAATAGTGTATATGTTACAAATACATATTTTTGTGATCTATTTATATTCAGTGACTACACAGCGATTATTGATACAATTATGTAACACACATAAAAATCTGAAGAACAGGCAGTTGCTTTATAAAGATTTTTTTAAACCAAACCATTTTATCAGCTCCAGCATCTTCAGTACATTTTTTATTTAATGTGGAAGTTCATATTGAAAGTGATTGACATGACTGATTAAAAAGAATGGGAAAATCTTTATAGAGAAGAACAACACAAATATATTAGCTTTCATGTAGCTGTTTTGCTCTCCTACAGTCTACCACTCATCTGGATGGAAGCCCTGTGCACTTTTGTGGCAGGAATAACTTTGCTGGGGAAGGCTGTTGCTGCAAAATGACCCTGGAACGATAATATATGCCATAACAAATTATGCACAGTCCAAAACATGGCCAGACAGGCTTAAAAGAACCTGAAGTTTCTCATGCTGAGGCCACAGAAGAGTTTTGACATGATTGGCTCATCTCTGCTCCTAAATTAAGAACCTATATCAAGTTTTAGTTTTAGTTTTATTTTGCATGCAAGTATTTTTCCCTTTCCTTTGTAACTGGCTTTTCTAAATACTTATGAAAGAAATATTTCCTTTAGAAGGCTGCAGCTCAGAAAAGCTTGAAAATGTTGCCATAGTTCATAAACTATGCCAGCCCAGGCAGAAATACAATTTAAGAAACTTTTTCTCTAATCCTTTGCCTTAGCCATTACAGTCTGAGCTTTCATAATGTTGTACAGTTTTAATTTTTTGCAAGGAAAATAAGAGCAGTCCTTTACTAGCAATACAATTACAGTTATTCACCACACATTTATAGGTACAGCAGGAAAAAAAAATAGTTTTGTTGCACATTCCTGTTAAAATGTGAGTTTGTGACATCTGCCCATTAAATATCAGCACATTTACCTACGGACACCGATCACTAGAAAACATTATCATTCTGAAAGGCAGGCTTATTTTGATGTTCTTCTTTGTGATAAATCTTGATGCTTTTTTAAAAACATTTTTCCACACACCTCTTCTTCACTAAAATGAATTTTTTAATACCGTGACTTGCCACTACAGCTTTGCCAGCCTATTTAGAACTTATTTTTAAGATCTTTATAAAATAAACTACCTTTCTGCCTCTTCCTGCTTTGTTGTGTGTGTTTTAAGTTAAAGGAACACTGCTGGCAGATCTCTTTTCCTTTCAAGGTACTTTGAAAATAGTTAACAGAAAATACACAACCCCGAGGGCTCCAATAAACTGAACTTTCAGTAGTTAAGCAGCTTCACCTAACACTGTGAGCCTGGTTTTCTAAATGCTCTGCACAAAGCACAGTGGGAGGTGACATGTCAGGTATACAGCTTTTCTAGGTCAGCCTCCAAAGCACACGATCCATTTCTCATGTTCCCATCACTTTTTGCACACATTTGTTAAACAGCTAATTGAACTGCCTTTTACAGTGGTACGTGATGATGGACCTTTCCCAGTGCCTTTATGAAGGAAGTGTAGTCTGTATATTCACAAGAATCCCATTTCATTCTTTCTACTTTACTTACTCCTTAATTTTGGGGAGGGGAGGGGGTGGGGAAAGGTTTTTGCTTTTCATACTTAAGGTGGGTTGTTTTTCAACATTTGTCAGAGGTGCTATTTTGGCAGCTACGAGGGCTGAATTCATACATTCAGAGAGTAAATTGAATGTTAAGAACAGATGCCATTGTAGAGCTCTTTGTGCTCTCCCACTTGACCTACCTTTAATTGCATCGAAGGCATTACTGTATTCACATCTGGGGTAAACCAGTACTTGCATTTCAGCACGTGCTGTCTCATCAGCTTCGTCACGTTCTGACAGCATCCAAAATATACTCGGTGCCTTCCAAATAAAAATCCTATATTCTAAGACAGGGGCCAGGTAGAAGAGAGAAATGCATCACGTAAAAACCCCAGTGTAATACAACTCAATACAGTTTCACTTGTAATATCGCCATGGTTAAACACCCAAATGTGCCTTCCCAAATTCAAATCCGTGACTTCTCACTGCAACCATCAGTAGCTCTAGTTCCACATTTTAAAGTTCCTCCCTTCCAGCCCTGACAAATTATTCTTCTGTTAACAAACTGCTGATACTGCCATCACGGATGTCGGCTAATGTGTGGTGTAGCAATTGTCTTTTAAAGCACAGATATACGCTTCGAGTACCAAGGAGAACACAAACGCCTTTTTGGTGCTCTTAAGCACCCATCACAACCAAGTCCAACTCCTGTCAAAATTAAAATGCACCTGCATCTCAGATTTCAGTTGACATTAATCTATTTTAGACATTAGCTGAGGCTAAATGTGAAAGGTCTAGCATCTGTTGCCACTCTCTTTAGCTATTTAGTGCATCAAATCTTTTTAACTTACAAAATTATTTTCACCATAAACCTTAACTTCTTAGTGAGATGTGACTATCTTTACCTCATTTGCCTAGAAATGTGTTGACACCAGTATCTACATAAACATATATCTATTACCTGTAGTACCTTATTTACCTGAAGGACAGTTTCTCTAGGTCTACCAAATAATTTCTAATTAAAGGCACGCTTTCCTTCTTTTACTGTGCTGCCTCTTGAATACTTAATAGAGACATGCTGAGCTTAGTTTGTTATTATAACTGACTTTTAGGATGATCATTTTTGAAGGGTTTTAATTTCTATTTTATTTTCTACCAGGGCACATGATGCAGCTCTCACATGACTGAGAAGTAGAATGTATTATATGTTTACAATATATACACATACCATTACATGATTATTGCAGTGTATTACTGAAAGTGTTCCAGTGTCCTCCTTTTTGCTGTTAGGAAATTGCATTTTAATATTTCTAGCAGTATCCACACATAAGAGTGAAAGAAGTTACGCTGAGGTACATGGGACTTTCCACTCACACATAACAGACCAGCTGAAAAATGCAGCATGTACCAGTACATGCTCTGCGACATCTTGCATGATACAAGTTAGCTGCTCCTTGAGAAACAGGCAAAGACTCACGTACTTGAATAGTGAAGCCTGTACTTAGGTTGTTAGGTAATTCTTTGCTTGAGCTCTGACTTGCTTGTCCACTAAGCCCTTAGGCTGGGGCTTGAAGCCTGACAGGATCCTAGGGACCAGAAGAGCAGCAGACCGTTCTGCAGGGGTTTGTTGTGCAGCTTGAACACAAAGGGAGACAGAGCTGACCAGCACATGAAGAATGATCCAGATGTCTTCTCCACTGATGCTGCCACCATCATTTGATGAAACAGGAGAAGAGTGTAAGGGAAAACCTTTATTATTCTGTTTCTAGAAGGCAGAATTTGGTTTCATAGCTTTTATTTGTTCAGTGTAGAGTAACACCCTTTTTGAGAAGAAAAGCCTGTATTTGGCTTTTAAATATTTATCTTTTCTAGATCTTAATTTCCATACAATTCATCAGTCACCTCTTAATTTTACTCTTATTGGCCCACTACAGCATCCATGCAGCCAACATGTTGCTCTTCTCAAACTCAAGAGAAGCTAGCAAAAACAAAGAGGGCATATTTGACAGAGAGAGGATGAGAAGTACAAGGCAAAACCAGATGCAAGATGCCCTTTTCAGGACATAATTCTATTTCTGTGGAAAGTACTCATTAGCCAGGTAGTCCTGCTACAGGTTCTTGTCCTTTAGTACTATGGCATTTGTTCAGGCTAGTCTTGTACCTTTCCATTTCTTTGCCTCATATTCATCAAGAACCATCATGTCTGGTACCTTCAAGTACTGCTTCCTCTCTGGGAACATTTTCCACAAAGGAGTAACACCCAACCTTATACACATTTAATCCTGAAGTGCATTCAGGAAACTCAAAGGCACATTTCAGGGGTCTTTCACAATCACTAATGAAAACTGACATCTAGATAGTTTCCCCCAGTGATCCCTTATATGTTTACCATGTGTTATCACCTGCTGCTTCTCATAACATGAAGTCAGTTATGTTTTTTTCCCCTACACCCTATGGAGGAGGGCTATGGCTGGCATAGTTGCAGCTTATCGTGTAGGAACAGAAGGGGCACAGGATAGGCGGGCACAGACATTGTCATTACTTTTAACTGTCACCCTCTTAGCACAGCATTTGAAACTCTCTCTTCAATCTCGCAAATTAGTACAATATGGTGCTGGCAAAGGTAAAAAACAATGCTTTTAGCTTGCTTTGGCAGTTTTATAGATGAGAAAAAGGTCACATTTCTCAAGTGTGACTGAATAGGTTCTTATTCCTGTACGTGTATAACAATGCATGCTATTATACAGGTACAGAAACTGGATGTTAAAAATATGAGCAACTTCACTGAACATCAAGGGATGACAATTTCACGAATTGAAAATCCTCAGGATCAATCTATTGTTACAGAAGAACGGGAATACAAAGCAGGTAAATTGTATGCCTGGTCCCGCGCATTATCTTTGCATGATACTGGACAATTTCCATCCACAGCAAATGTACAAATCTTCAGAAGTTAAGGCACTGGAAAACTGCTAACCCTTCTAATCACTTTAATGTATTCTGCCCTGCTTTGAACAAGACTGCCAATCTGAAAGCATGGCTTTCTACACTGGTTTAACAAGTTTAGCAAAACATACATTCTTGTAATTAATTTTTACCATGGGAAAAATAAAAATCCCTGGACTGCAAAACTAGGACAAAACTAAAACTGAGCAACTGTGATCATTCTGTAAGGTTCATAACTTCTGCAAAGTACAGCTGGTTCATTATTTGGGTGTTAACAATTTTGTACTGAGATTTCTTTGGCTGGAGTATTTAGTTTATTTAACTTCTGTAGAGGTCAGCTTCACTCCCCTCATTTTCAGAGAACAGTACTGAGCCAAAATCCAGCTCTTTCAGAAATCAGCTAAAACATTTCCAATGAAGTTGTTAATTGGCTCAGCTCCCAACTTTAAGACCATGAAAAGCCATTAAATTAAAAGCTATAGTCTAGTTAATTTTCATCACCTATTTTTTTTCTGAATACATAATTCTTTTCAATATTTTGGATACTTTGTCAGGAGAAACAGTGAAGGAAAAAAATACTGCTTGACAGTAACTCCTGCTGATTGTAATAAATTAACTGAGAATCAGGAAGGGGAAGAAAGGTTTTGCACTCTAAAATGTCTTCTTCTGAAACTTAAGTTTTCTGTGTTTTGGGTTTCATTATAAGGCTAAAAAATATCATTGGAAGTTAAAACAGGTTCTTGGTATCAAGTTGGCACCTGTGTTAGATTTAAAAAAAAAAAAAAATCCTTGCAGAACTAGCTGTAAGAGCCAGCAGAAGAAGTGAGAGTACGTGTTACATGAGGCAAATCCCATGGAACATGCCTCAGCTCATCAAGGATACGCACGTGACTAGAACTCCATCCTGGGAATAAATTATCCAACAGGGCTTTCCAAAAGGTACAAGAAAACAGCAGAGCAATTTTTGTTTTCTACGAATGAAAATGAAGGCCATCACTACAGCAACACAGGGGAAAGCGCTTAGGCCATGCCTTGCATTGACACCAGTGTCACCCCCGGAAGCACAATCCCGTGCATTTTGTCTGACTTTGGCAATGTGGGAAGGCAAACGCAAGAGGAATACACTGACCGCCTTGGAATTTCTCCTCTGAGACAATGGAAGTTAAACACGGGGGATCTACTTGGTTTCAATTAGCACTATGCAATTCTTTCGACAAAGAAGGGATGGTAAAGTCAGAAAGTCTCATCAGTAGTACTCAAATACACATAAACAAGACCCATAATGTGCACAATCCACCACTGGAGATAAAGATTCTCACATAGAAAAAAAAAAATTATATGGTTGGTGTTACTCAAACTTACGAGATGACCCATATGACCAAAAAAAAAAAAAAAAAAGGCAAATAATCCAATGCTTAGAACACACCTGAAGACATACTGAAATGGGTGTGGGGAAGAAGGCTGCCAGTGTAGTCCAAAGGCATATGTCTGGTAAAATTAAATAGTGCAAAAAAAGGGTTAACCATTAAACCATCTATCTCATTAGAAAACAAGTATTTTTCTCAGCACCACTTATTGACAACATTTATCCATAACACAGAACTGCTACCAAGAGTGACATCACCAGGAGACTCACTTGACAGACACCAGATGCATGGCAAAAAGAATATTTTTTTTTTTTCAGTTCCTCAGGCACTACATAGCATCAGTCTAAAAGGCTTGGCACTCAGCATGGGATAGTTGATGCTGGTGTTCATTCCAATGGATAGATGACTGGGTCATCTTGGTACTTACAGAGATCATGATGAGGTTTATTTTTACCTGTAAACATCGCGTAAAGCACGTGTCAGTGCACCTAAAGCTATCTTTAGACATATTCCCTACCCTTTCCCTTGAAAGAACGTGCCAAGAAAGTTGCCTTGGACAAGAAGGCACTTTGATTAAAAGATGACATTGAAACATCAGTAAGATGGAACAGGTTGCCCAGAGCAGCTGTGGATGCCCCATCCCTGGAGGTGTTCAAGGCCAGGCTGGATGAGGCTTTGAGCAACCTGGTCTAGTGGAGGGTGTCCCTGCCCATGGCAGGGAGGTTGGAACTCAATGATCTTTAAGGTCCCTTCCAACCCAAACCATTCTATGATTCTAAGACTTGACAGGCTAAATGCTGGATGGGGGATCATGTGTCCATGAGAATGTTACGAACTCAAAAGGTACAGAGCTAATACACCATCTGTGCAACACCCAAAGCAACAGTTTTCCTTTCCATATTATGGAGCTGATAGCATCAGAAAAGAAAAAAACAAAACAAAACACAAAACTGCCAGGACCCAATCTGTAACACAGGCAAAACATCTGTTGAAATTAAGAATTCCAAGTCAACAAGGGTGAATAACTTATATTAAGGAATCTGGAAGGAATTAACTGAAAAAAAAACCCCTTTGCCAAACTAACATTAATTTCATATCACACAAAACAAGTGAACACATATGACTGAACTAGTGCCAAAAAAATAAGGCCACATATTCCAAAAAAAGTGAAGAATCTGGTATAAGCAACTACGAACCAGTTAAAATGTGTGAGCTCTCCTTAGTGAAATAATGGAACCATTATTTGAGATTCCTAATCAACTACAGAGGCACTAACAAGTAAGTCAAGTCAGCCAGTGTAGCCTTGTGGAAGAAAGGTATTGCCAAAAATACAAACTGGCTCACAGAGAAGGAAAATTAAAAAGGTAAACAAAAATAGTTGTAAATAACATTTGCAGTGTGAAAAGATTGCTGTCATCTTTGCTTCCACTGTATCAGCCTAACACATTTGGTCTCCTTTTGAATTAAAAAATGGAGACACGTCACAAAAGAGACCCTTTCTCCCGTGACACATCCCACTGGGACCAACACAAACTCATCCACAGCATTCTCCCACTAAACAGCACTACTTAGTGTAGGGTGAAGTCAAGTTACCAAAGAGAAGGGGT
>NW_010138096.1:0-17082 GCF_000699245.1 Pterocles gutturalis | reverse complement strand
GGGGGTGGGGGGTGAGGGAACTCCATGCAAATATAGTTTAAAGTCATTCTAAGTATTAAAATAAAATGCTGGTTTAGAACTCAATATTAAAAACAAACAAAAAAAAGAGGAGACCACAGTTATTTTCAAACATTCTTGACAGTAGATTGTTAAACCAGGGGCTTTGGTCTGACAGCAAGAGAGCTGCCAAAAAATAGTGGCAGAGAAAAGGAAAGTCTGGCAAGGGACTGACTGAAAAGGAAGGCTTTCATCAGCTTGCTTTAGAAAATAAGATCATAACCTCCTTTTTCACTTGTTTCACCCCCACCCTCCCCAGGTACTGAATATTGTTCTAATCTGACACTTCAATCCTGAAATTAAGTTTCCCCTTCCTACTATAGGAAACATAAAGCAGTATGACTTAGATTTCTGGCACTTCAAGGTCCAAGTGTGTGGTAAATGCGCAGGGTGTTACAGACCCCTCAATGCCAGGTATTTGATAGTGCGAACATCCTCTTCTGAGCACTGACTAACACCAAATTTATGGCTTGAAACCAAGTTACACATGTAACAATGAAGTCAACTCAGAACATTATTCCAAGCTTGAAATGCAGAGTAGACACATGAAAGCACTAAATCAATTAAAATTGAGAACATTATAAACTACAGCTAAAGTTATGAGCTTGACACTATATATGGACATCCAACTTTTCTCATTGGGATAACTTTAACACAACATTATGAACTGCAGCAACACTTAACATTTCCAAAGAGTTGCTTCACCAAGTAAACTCTGAAGTCCTGTAGAAAGTAATCCAGGACCACTACACTTTTAAGTATTACGAAGTTTACACAAGAGTGTTTAAAGATTAAAAATATTTTATTTACACTTTTCTTTATATACATTTTGTACATTTTTTCAGTTTAAAAACCAAACAGAGCGCATATGCAAGTCTGAGCATACTGTATCCATTGCTAGGGAAAATTAACTTGTGTCAAAAAAAAAAGACAAGAAAAACAGCTTTAAAACAGTTAAAAAGAGGCAACTCTTAAATTATTCAGAGAAGTTTATAGCAGCCCTGGGGTAGTCATTAGACAGTTAATCCAAATGTACATATGAGGTCATATACATAATTTTAATTTTCTATAGGAAAAGTATTTCCAATTGCTAGCACAAACACAGCACAGCTTGAAAATAACTTTTCCTGTTAACTTATCAAATACGTATCAAATACATTCTTTTCAATACAAGCAATCTGATACTGTACACTGGAATCAAGTGGGATACTATAGTGGAATTGCAAACTCCAGCATATAATAATTTACTTCTAAAAGACTTATAAAAATAACAATATATAGGCAAAAATATTTAAAATAAAACCATAGCTCACTCTTTGCTTCACCTGCTCCCAGAAGTGACACAAAAGTTAGGTGGGTCCCACTGAGGTAATAAAAGCCCCCTAAGTATAGCTAACTCCATAACACTGTCTAGACTTAAAATAAGGTTTTCTACCAGAGCCATAAATAAATACTACCATCTGCAAAAAGAAGTGGTTTCCCTCTAGCTACCAATTTAATATTAATCCAAAAGTATTTTAAATTGATCTTTGAAAGTGATTTTTAAAAGACTATATAAAAATTAATTGAAATTTAGGAAGTGAAAAAAAAAAAACCAGAGGGAAATCCAGGAAAGCTGTGCTCAAAACAAGTCAGTTTTTCTGCCACATACAACTATGTTTTATGATGTTTACTCACACAAATGGAAATTTTAAAGTTACTCACCAACTTCCAAAAATATTATACAGATGCAAAAGTAGTCATTAGTATTTATTTTAAGCAGCTTCAGATTGTTTTACAAACATTAAAATCTCAAAATGTTAGCTACAGGACAATGGCAAGCTTTGCTTTAAATAGATTACACGTACTTTCCAGTTATGTTCTTTCCCACTCTCCTTCAGTGAGCCCTGCCACAAGCGATGGGCCACACTTATTCAAGTAATCTCACCAAGTATATTTTTATTAATGGAAGGAGAGCAGGACAGATGTTTTCTTTGATGCTCCCAAGCCTATAAACACTTAAGCACAGGTTTAATACCATTTGTGTTTTCAAGTACCTTACAGTTTTCTGTTTTCTTTATATTGGACTGTTCACATATGTGAAGTATACATTTGAAGTATCAAAAGAACTGGGGGCCCAATTCACTACTTTTTTTTTTTTTTAAGGAAAAATATATTAAAAAAGCAAAATACCTCTACAAATGCAACTATTTCTAAAAAGACTTCGTCATATAAATGTTGACACAAGCCTGTAAAGAGTAAGCATCTCCCCATAATGCTTATCCTCCTTTTGCAAAAGAATGGACATAATGAGTTAAGCAATGTTTTTGTTTTTAAACGGATCTGAATTTGTACCTGCTGAATTTCACCCTTTGCTTCCTGAGTGTCCAGTGAAGCTTTGTCCCTGATGCAAGTAGTTATTATATTATCAGCATGAAAAAACACAGCACTTGAATTTGTAAGGCAGGAGGTCCTCAAGAAAAAATGGTTGCAAATCTCAGAAACCAGAGAAATATTGAAGTCACAAACCCTTAGAGCTAGTTATAACAGGACTGCTATCATACTGCAGAAAGTAGGGCATCTACGCCTTTCAAAAGAAAGTAACATAAAAGCAGGTTGCCAGGTAGCTCATATGCTGCCACTAGCCCCTCTCGGTAGCAGTGCTTTCTGAAATAGCAGAGCCTTTGTAAAATCAAGTACTGCCTTCCTCCTGCTGAATCAATGGGGAAAATTATTTCAAAAAGTTTTTCTGCCACCTAATACCATCCACTATTACCAACACTTTGTGGGGAAAAAAGAGCTATTTTTTCCTTATGCATACTTTGAGAAAAAACACCTGTCCTCTAAAAACAGATATAGCAGCATTCGGAATGGGAACTGGCAGCATCCAACCGCTTTACAGGAGCACTTACTTTTTGTCCATTCTGGCTCATTCGAAAACAAAAGTTCCTCCTGGAGCTAGTTGCTAAAATAAGACATGAAGCTGATATATTTTTGCAATGAATGTAAAAAAAACCCCTAGACTGCAACTCACTATGTCCACCTTTTTAAGAAAAGGCAAATACACCTATTGTTTAAAAGCAAGTTGTGTTACATTTTAAACATGTGGGTGAGATCAGATTTGCTGGTATTTCGTTACAGTTGGGGTGGGAAAAGAAGAAGAAAGCCCCCTCAGCTTACTACTCAAAGACTGCAACTTACCTCTTCCTTAACAAACGAGAGGCATTTAAATGTTTTTAAATCTCATCTTATATTAATCTGATCATAATGCTCAAAATTTGATAGTAACAGGAAATTATTATTAGCCAGTTTAGTCATCTTTTTATTTAAAGACTAAATTATCTGGAGCTAAATACTAAAAGCAAACACAAACAAACTTTCAATTAAAAAAATATCCCTCTGATATATGAAGTAACAAAAATAACTGCCTCAAAAGCTCCACAGGAAATGGAAAAGAGAATGTAAGCTTATGTTGTATTTCATGTTTGAAACAATAAAAGCATGGTGGAAATGTAAATTAACAAAACATTCTCACATGCCCCCACACGTTCTAAACCCAAGCAAATTCCAATCATTTCTAATGCTCGAAAGGTTACAGCCAGCTTCTCCATGGAGACACAACTTCAGGGAAGCTGAAACCAACAGTTCAAGTTAGAATTTCACAGAATAATTACTATTACAGTCCCGAACAAGATCTTTTAAAGACAAATATGAACTTAAAAGCAGAGCACCTAAAAATGATCTGGGTCTTCACATTTCAAGTGTCAATACTCACCAATGACTTTAGTGGCAGTTGCTCAGCACACAGAACTTCAGAAGGTACTTAAATGCAGGCTCAAAAACATTTCCTTGAGACATCCATATCCTTACCATTATTTTTAATAAAGTCTTGGCCATGTCTTTTTACTACACTTGAATCATGAAAGACCAGATATCCAGAATGACGTCCATTCCCCAGAAAGGAGAAAGAGCAGAAAGTATTATGGACATAAAATGTTACAAAAAAAATAGCCACACTCAAAAATATATTTTTCTTTCCTCTACTTACAATTATGTTTGTTAAAAAACACCCAAAGCTTTTACAATATCAGACCAACTACTGGCTTTCTAATAACCTTGGTAAGTACTTTCCCTGTACATCCTGTTTCTCTTAAGCATTTAGCAGTTGTTCTTACACACAAGGTAATGTCTCTGAAGGAATTCAACTGGTTTGTATTTTTTGACAAATTAAGTATAGTTTTTTTCTATTTCACTAAGTTTTTCATTCTGGTTTAGCTGCAACGTCTAACATGCTCCAAAACATATTCAGGAAAGTGCAAGCTGCAGACTTGTAAGCCATCCAGCTTGCACGGCATCCTTGGATATTCATCTTCTTTCCATTTGTTTTCCTCTGGATCAAAGGTGAGAATCGAATCACTGTAATGACCATTGTAACAAAGGCCTCCAAGAACCATTATCTGTTTGTCCAGAACAGCTACACCATGACCACTCCTACCAATTGGCATAGAAGCCAATATAGTCCATTGATCAGTATCTGGGTCATAAACCTCTGTAGAAGGACATCCTTGAGATTCAAAGGAGGCCCTCAGGATCACACAGACACCACCAAAGACATAAAGCTTACCATTATAAGAAATCATTTTGTGAAAGCATCTTGCATAATTCATTTTGCATTTGTTCTCCCAACAGTTAGTGACCACTTGAGTTCTCCTTGTTCGCTGCTCTACTGTCCCTTCTTTACTGGGATCAAACACACACACTTGCTTAGAAGTTGAAGATGATGTAATTCCACCAGTGATATACAACTTGTTACCAAGCACGGTCCCTTCATGTCCATATTTATTGACTGGATAGGGATCCACAAATTCCCATTTATCTTCAGTAATATCATACCGTTCAGTTGAGTAAAACGTTTCATCCCTGGTTCTGCCAGCCACTGCATAAACATACCTCCCAATAACTCCAACAGCAAACTCAGAACGTGGAACAGACATGTCTGCCATTCGTAACCAAGTGTTCTGTCTTGGGTCATATCTAAAAACTTTGGATGAAGCATGAAACTCACCATCTGGCCCCAGTTCTTCCCCACCTAATAGGAACACAAAGTTATTCACGATGGCAAGGCAGTCTGGTCGTAACGGTACTTGAGGACCCTCTAGTTCCCACCAGACCCTTGGTTTGTGCAAGAGAAGAATTTTACTGTTTACCATACTGTGTCCTATCATTCCTCTAAATACTGCAGTCTGGGGTTTGGCAGAACGAATTTTGTTCGATTTCATTTCCATCAAAGGCTGCTGGTGAACGCTATGAAAGTAATTCATGGCTTGGTCAACCTCATGTCGCAGCTGCCGGGAGTATCGATAAAACTCTGATGTTTTTACCTATGAATACATTTAAAAGATATTAAAATTCTGACCAAGAGAAACAATCCAGAAAACCTAGGTGACTAAGTGTCATTAGAAGATTATTTTACTTAGTTTAATTCAGGCAATCTTGACAGCAATTGCATTTGTGTATGGAGGGTTAAGCTAATGTACTGTTATCCAAAATCCAGATGGCAATTCAGTGATTAACAGCAGCAATTACCATTTTTCAGCAGAATACTCAGACACAGAATTTAAGCCTGAATTAGGCACAACTGAAATCCCCAAGTCTACAAACCATTATTCCTTCTCCCCAAAAAAGCTTCTGTTCATCTTCTGCTTAATCCATGAAGTACCTAAATTAAAAATGCACTATTTTCCTGGGTTTCAAAAACATTCTACACACCCATTCTGTGTTTACGAAGGTCTACCCTCGCATAATTTCTGATGAATTCTCAGTTGGGGTGGGTGGGGAGAAGACTGTAAGAATTTACCTTTCCAGGACCCTTCCTACTATCTAAGCCAATTTAAATTCCTGAGACTGATACTGAGGCAATTCCAAAACACATCCCCATCTTGAACATTTTAAATAATCTAGTTCTAGACAGCCCTCGGGTCACTGTGTGATTCTCTTCCAAGAGGCTTCCCTCTTCCTGTACACTCTGGTCTAACACAGCATTCTGCATTACACTTCTAAAACAAACAAAAACCCGATAGATATTGCCAAATCCACAAATCCTCTATCAGATTTGATCCCAAGTTCCAGTTTCTTCACATAAAACTGGATTGCTTTCAAACACTCCAAATGCCTTTAGTTTTCACCAGCTCTGAAAAATGTCAGGTCACTCTGAAATTTCAAAGTGACCAGAAGATAACATCAGAAGCTACTATTCCTCAATATCTGTTCCCCCACCACCTCCTCCTATTCCCTGTCCCAAGGGACAAAAGCCTGTACCAGCACTTACCTAAGGGGTGGTAGTGGTGTGAGTTTTCACGTATATGAAAAGCAATTTGGAAACGAATGCTCCTTAGACCTTGTAAACAAAGTAGTTGCTTGTTCCATAAACATGTACTATTCAGATTTTGTTAGCCTTCTGTTAATAATTTCTCTTCCTTGTATAGTAATTAAGACACTGCTGTCAGATAAAACATTTTTTTAAATCTTTTGAACTGTTACTATTGGACATGATTTGCACAGATTTTGAGCTTGTTTTACACACCAAATTTTCCAAAAACCCTGAATACTAACCTACCATTGTAAAGCACTGTATAGCACAAGAGTTATGGTGATTTTATGTTTTTATTTACACTCTTCCTTTGCCCCGCTTTATTTTGACAAGTTCAACTTATCTTTGCTTGGCAAAAAGAGGATGGTCACATGCAAATTATATATATTATTCTTGGGGCAATATCCAACTTCTTTCTACTGTTTTTACCAGGGGTGATGATGGACCAAAAAGGTTTACTTAGGTATAGTGCTTATAAAACATCCACAGTAAGCCCAACTCTTCTGAAGAACAACAGGTCTATTTTCTTATTGCAATTAAAGAATATATAATACAAACACAGGAGATCTGCTCATATGACATTTGCTGTATACCTTGCCTGACTGAAAAGATTTAACATATATTCCAGAAAATATACTGGGGGAGGGAGGTGAGGGGGAAAGAACCACAGCACAGAAAAAAAGGTAAAATATTGAAAGCCTTAAAGGTTACAAAAAATTAAACAGGAAGTTAAAATAACAAAGAATCATGGGTGCTATACTTTATCCTTAAAAGCAACTTTCCAAATCTGAAACAGTATCACTATTTCACACATTCCTAAACTGGAGCTATCATTTTTTGAATTAAACAAAGATAAACAATTTTTGTTCCACCTATACGCATTTCAAGTTTTCTTGGATGATTATGGAAGACAACAGGACCAACACGCTTACAATGTGAAGGCACACCAGCAAAGCCTGACAGAGATGGGAAATGTTTTTTCTTTCCCCTTCAACATTTAAAACTGTCTTTAGATCTAGAAATTGAAATGCCAGCCAGAAACTGGAATAAGCCTCATATATGTTCACCACTCTACTCCTTCACATAGCCTAAATCTCACCTCATGAGAGAATGCAAAAGGAAACAAGGAGTATCTCTAATGCCAGAGACAGACTCTCAAAACCAGGGAATCAATCTATTAGTAGTTTATTACTACTTACCTTGACAAAGGCCCTAACATCAAAGCAAAGCCTCAATCTCTTACTTGAAACCAGAAAGACATCAAGAAGCAAACGCAACTACTGGTTATAAACAACTCTTTCAGATTGAAGTTTGTGGGGAAGCTATCTACAAGTGCAATCTTGAAGAGATTAAAATACATAAGCACTAAGATTTCTTACAATATTCAGAAAAAGAAACCCTACAAAACAAAACAGAGTGATAGACTATCTAAATTCTGGTGTGAAAAGGTAGTTGGAGGCTTCCTAGACTTTGTTGTTGAGGAAAAATACCAGTGTTTCTAGCCCTCTACCTTTCATCAGCACAACCTCTGCCATGCAGGAGCAGTACCTCTCCTGAGGCTCAAACGATGGTCCAAGATGAATGTCAGGATATGCCTACGTGAAAGTACAGACTGCTCACGCTTGCTTGATGCAAATGCAGACAAAGCAAATGTAGGTCAGTTTGCCCACTTTCACGTTCACTGCTTGCGTGAAATCTTCCAGAATTACTTGAAAGTCCTCTTCAGCCCATAGTAACGAAAACGCTCCAAACACCTACACTTCTGCATAATTTTACAATACTTCTAGTTACTTGTGTGCATAAACAAAAAAGAGAAGCATTAAAATGTAGGTGTTTAGGTATTAAAACACAACTGTAAGTTGTGCATATATTTTAGTTTTAGTAGATTAAAGAACATGGCCTTCAGCAAGTTTTTTGTGGGAATTGCTAACACCCAAAATACGCTGAAGAAAATCCCTCAGCATTCAAAACTAGGCTTCTGCCATTACCCCTAAGTAGCAACAA
Organism: Pterocles gutturalis; assembly: GCF_000699245.1. Classification (NCBI taxonomy): domain Eukaryota; kingdom Metazoa; phylum Chordata; class Aves; order Pterocliformes; family Pteroclidae; genus Pterocles; species Pterocles gutturalis. The sequence goes on along the minus strand of NW_010138096.1, from coordinate 8,672 downwards.
GTAGTTGATCAACAAATATCTAAGTGCTTACAAACAGACTGACTTTCCTGTTAAGTTCAAATGGAGAAGCTCTAGAAGGAACATGCACCTAATTACCAACACACTCAATTAGAGAGAACACTCACAAGTTTCTGCAAAACATCCAAAACAGATGGAAATGTACACTAATCGTGATGAACCTTGAAGCAAAACGAACGGGCATTCTTCAGAGTACATCATCAGCTCAGAACTGATAAAAAAATAGAAATGCTTCATAGCATTTTCAAAGTTTAAAGAAAGACTATTCTGTTACCTTGCTGAAGGGTCTCAAAGAAAGTTTAAGCTGAACTTCCTCACCAGCCCCAGTCTTACTGTAAAAAAGGAATTTAATCCAAGTGCTAAAGCTTTGCTCGTGTGTTTTTTTATGTTCTTTCCAATTCTTTCTCTTCAGTTTTCTGGACAAAACCTTCTTATAGAGGTCCTGCTGGGACATAGTGCTAATGTAAGAGCTCCCCAAAGAACTCTCATGAGAACTATCTTATTGCACCATCTACCAGTTACAGTGGTTCACGGTTGGACTTTCAGCTACACAGACAGGCAGCAGCATAAACAAAATCAAATGTGTCATTCCATAAAAAAAGATGAAGAAAATAACTAAAAAACATCCACCTCCCTACTCACCCCCTAGGTAGTCAATACCAAAAACATCAAGACTTCACCAAAATCACCACCAACCCTCCAGCCATAGTAAATTGGAGCTCGAATGCAATTTCTCTTCTTCATCTTGAGTCAATGGAACACTCACTAAAAATTGCTGTCTTTCCAAATGAATGCAGATATTGATCACTGCCTATTTTCATGCTGTATTGCAATGCATGGTTTTCTAGTTGCAGTAACTATGCAAGTTACAGAATTTTCTATCTATATTCTATGAAAAAGAAAAGCCCAAAATGTAAGCCATTAGTTTCTAATTTTAAAAGTGATCCCCACAAAAGACCACATGTCCCATGTTATCCTCATCATTCCCACCCCCTTAAAACAATTAAGCACATTAATAAGCTGCAGAAAGAGTAATGAAATGCAAGGTAAATGTTCTGTAACATAAGTTTGACTTCCGTATACAGCTTTTTTTTTCCCCATACAACTATTTGCAGCTATTGCTCTTGGGCTTTTAGAAAAAAGTTTTCAAAACCATGAAGAAAGGCTACTTTTGAAGTGCCCAAACTAAACATCTATTACTTGTACACCTGGTAACTAAACGTTAACATGTTATTATATGGGGGAGATATTAGCTTGGTTCCTTCTGTAGAACTGGTAAAAAAACCACCACAGAAAAATGTGGATGGCTCATAATGTGACTATCATCTCCACATAAGCAGAGGACTATTTCGGAGGTTATAAAATTGTGCTTCCTTAAGTTTTCTAAAACTGCCAGTTCTGAATGTGTAAGTGATACAACTCAAACTCAACTACTAGGAACACGGAAGATGCGCTACATATTTTCAATTAATAATGATGGTGCCTGTATCAGACCTCTAGAGAGCAAATTCCTCCTTTTACTTGCAAAAAAAAAAAAAGATAATTTACTAGAGATTATGTTGAATCAAAACTCAAGATCCACCAACCCTACTAACTAGTATACTTATTATTTTCACATCTAATCTCTGGCCATATTCTAAGCACAATTATAAGCCTGTCAACAAACATCAAAATGTTAACATACTTATTCCAACTCAAAATTCAGTCAAATAGAAAAATTCACACGTATGTCTCTAAAACAGCAGCAACCAAAATTACTTTTCAAGACAACATCAGTATACATAGCATTGGACAAGCTACTGTACTTAACTTTCCCTTTTTGTAGCATGGGTCATTGCTTAGTTACATCCCATGGCCAGTACAAAAACTGGTCAGTACCAGTACAGGGCTTTGAAGGGCTCTTCTGCAAGTGCTACAAATCACTTAGTGTTTTCTCAGCCCAACTACAGAAAAATAAGATGACATAGCCTCTGTGCAGCAAGGACAATACCCTCAAATTGAGTATTTTGCTGTTCCTTTTTAGAAACTGGCAAGAGACATTGTCATCATCGAGCTGGAATCTAACTGAAATCTAATCTCTCAAATCAGAGTAGAGCCAACAATCTATACGCCAGAATTGAGATGCTCAGCACATAATAAATACTGCTAGCAAATCTACCAAAGTCAGCAACAACCTTTAGACATAAAAATATCAAGTGCAGCACCTGTTTAATATAAGAGGGGCCCACTAACCTCATCCACTAGACACTTATTATTCTAACCTTCAGCATGCAAAGTTGTAGAAGTAGATACATGCAAACTACTAGACATGGAGACAAATATGAAAAAAGAGAAATTCAACACTTTTATCAAAGGTAAAGTCACAATTATATCTTGTCAAAAGTTACTATTTTCTAAGCACAGGAAAGCACGTACTCAAAGATAATGTGCTATTCATACTACCTCTAAAGCAGAATCTGATGCACTTAGTGATTAGTAAATTTCTGATTCAAGCTGGCAATTTATAGATCAGCTTGGGATAGTCATTACAAACCCTACAGACTGCACATTAAAAAAAATTAAATGTCAAGGACAGAGGTTTTGAAACAACATTTCAACCTGAGTAGTACATAGAAACTAAATGGAGCTTAAAAAGTTTATGAAGAAAAATCATACATGACATGTTTATCTCCAATAACAAAATGAACTCGGTGATCTAGGAGAAATGCCCTCTAATTTTTATCTCCAACCTTCCTCAAGACTTACAGAACCATAGATATGTTTCAAACAAAGGAAAGTGTAACATGGATAGCAAAACTTGTGCTTCTCTCCATACACTATGCTTTTGTTTTCTAACTATTCCCCAAATCCTTACTTCATTTATCTTTCCGTTTTTCCTCATACATCTACATCCATTTTAAGGGCTGAGGAACAAAAGGAGTATCCATTCATACTTCAGAAGCAGTTCTTCCAGGACAACTTACTGTTCTTACACTAAGCAAACAGGCCACACCTTCACTCCAAATGCACATCAGCCTTAAGGTATAGAGTCACTCAATTCCATTTTTGAAAGGACAAGCCAGCCCACTCAGATTGTAAATTTAAAAAAAAAAATGCTGTAAAAAAGTGAATAGTTTAAGAGGCCGAAAGTATCCTTACTGTGACTTGTAAAGTTATATGTTATTTATATATTACAATGACAGGCATCTTAGAAATACATATTGGAAAGACTACATAAGAGTACATATAACAAGCCAGCCACTATATAGCAAATACAGAGCTCATTGAACTGCAGGAGTCCACCTCTGTATCTGATATATTCACACAGGCTTTTAGTATGTGCTGGCTTCAGAAAAAGGACGAATTCTGTTTGCGGATCTCCAAAAAAAGCAGTTTTACAAATATTTTTCCCCCTTCTACACACAGAAGAGAGTCCTCCTCACATTACTTCAAGAACAGTTAACAGACATGCTCTTTTATTAAAAAAAGAAGTGGTCTATATTTTGATGTTAGCTCCAACTGCAGTTGTCCTTTGTCACTTGTCATGCTGGATTACTCAATGCTCTCTAGCCAGGGCAAAACACAAATACATTCCTAGCTGCAGCAACAAATGACATACTTATTTAGCTGTGCTACCCTCTGCTGAGTCGTTCCACTCCAGAATCTGCACTGGCTTCTCTCTGTTCTCACATTCAATTAATGCAAAGGGTATTCATAGATAAAGCTTCTACATGTGAGTATACAAACTGGGATGCTGAAAATTACTTTTCTCCTGAAGTTGTACCTACCTGGCCATTTGGCAGCTGTCAAGATAAAACATAAGAAGCACTGTATGTAGGATTTATAACACTGATACCAAAACCAGCTCCAGAAGTTGTATCTAAATATAATGCTGAAGACCAACAGACACTTTTCCCTTGCGCTTACAGAAATATAACTGAAGACAACTTGATGCGTGAACTTGCATCCCAAAAACTAAAAGAGTTCAAGCAGACTCTTTCAGAAGAGTCTTACCCTATCAGATTGACCTTAAGAATACTCTGTGAACCCTATCAGTTCTCCCACTGAAGGACTTAAGTTATGTAATAATAAGGTAAAAGCATTATTAAAAACTACACAGTATCTTGCAGAGTTCAGCTCTTACTAGCTGCAAATGTTTTAACCCAATATAAACATTACATTACTGTTCTAAAATATGTTTAGGTATTTATGTTGTTTATGTGTGTAGGATAATACAGGATCAAAAATATATTTTATGTATTATTGCTTCCTCCATTCAATTCACACACACAAAAAATCCAAAATATAAAAACTCACTAGTCTCTGAAGCAATGAAGAGCTTTTATAATTTACAATACATGTAAGTGTAAACATTACTGCTTAAATTATCCAGTAGCCCTTAAAACCACCAAGAACAATACAACCGTACCTTTATATTCACTAGATACCAAAGTAAAAATATATAGAAAATGAATTTGTAAGAAGCCCAACAAAAACACAGGGTCTTAAATCCTATTAATTCACTGAGATGTGAAAAATACACAAGTTAAAGTTGTATCTTATGACACAAAATTAACACTGTTAAAACAAAACGGCATAGTTTAAGTAATTCCTAACCTGAATAGCCTTACTGTTACTGGCCTGCAAGAGAGCTGCTTACAAAGTTTTGTAATTCTCTACTGTTGACAAACACTCAGACATTCTCAGGAAGAAGACAACAACATTTTTTGTCTATTTGCCAACAGAACAGTAGAAAAAGTGAGTTCTCTTTTAACCTCTTAATACATATAAAATGGTCAGTTGAATTTTAGATCACTTGTTACAGAGATTCCTCTGATATTTGAAGTGTATAATTACATTTCACACCATCAATAACTTCTGATTGTATTATGTGCCTTGTGTAGAACCAAATGAACATGTAACTTTGCAGGATCAGGGCTTACTTCCAACTGCTGTGTAACAGCACAAGCACTGAAGAGACAACAAAAACACCCTGCAGATTTAACAGCAGATGCTAGTTTTCATTTGTAAATAAAAAAATCTGTACTTAAACCACATAAAAACTACAGTCACTATGTTTTGATTATACTGATAAAAATTATCATGACATATGCCCTATGTACTGTATGCAGCTCTAAAATCTCTGGAAAGCAAGAAGCAACTTGTGTAAAACAGTAAGAACAACTGCAATAAAACTTCATACAAGTGACCTTCTTTTAAAATGGCCTCTCCATATTAAGTCACCTAAAAACATGTATTGTAAACCTACCTGTTCTCCAGCAACTGTACATACTATTGTCTAATAATTAGATTACAATACTTTCAGATGTTTGTCTTCTACAGGTTTATTAGGTAAAGAAAGACTATCTTTTTGTTCCTCCTAATAGGTTTGGGAATCTTACCTATTTAATGTCATGCTGCCCTAGCTAAATGGTGAATCCTGTCTATTGCTTTTCAAATGCACCAACCTTCTCAAAAACACTGGATGGTGTCATCAAACAAAACCTGATGTTCTGAATGATGGTGTCCGTATGCCTCCAGCGTCTTCTATCATGGCGCAGCCAGGCCTGAACAGCTTCATACAGCTCTATCTCTGGAAACCTGCTCAGATGATCATTATCCAAGTAAGACATGAGCTTCTCAAAGCTCAGATATGAAAGGAAGTCAGGTCTGGACATGAGTGGCACAAAATTCTCTAGCAGAAAGGAGTCCAATTTTTCCCTGACTCCTTCGATGTTTACACCAAAATCATCCAGAAGTCTCATAATCTCTGCACAGTTTTCTAAGCATATTTTAGCTAAGAGAAAAGAGCAGCAAAATTTTACCACCTCTATAAGCTGGACATACATGGCAGCCTGAAGGATTTCATGAACAGTGTTCATACTCAGTTCAATAGTTCCATAGTACATGAATTGGAGGACATGGCTGAAGCCTGTAGCTGTCAGACCTTTCAAATGGATTTTGTCCTGATCTCGTTCTCGCATATCAGCTGTGAACATAATCCTGAAGTAATCACTCTGGGTGGCAAGCAGTGCTTTATGGGCCTGAAATTGGTGGTCTTCAATGACAAGTGTGACATCAAGAAGCAATCCCTCCTCATACAGTGCTCTGAATCCAGCAGAGACACTGGTGTCATGGATGGAGGAGCTAAACCCTTCCACGTCCCCTGCCATGAATCACCTAGGGGGAAGAAAAAATAAATAAATAAAAATAAAAACAATTTTTTATTTCTAATAACATATCACAAGTCCTTCCTGACCAGATAAATCCTAATTCAGATTGCTTGCATTAAGACCTATAAATCTTCACCATCCTTTTTCCTTTCTCTTCAGTTGAAAAATCAACTTAACAAACAACTTAGAACACAAACTTTAAATATTTCTCCCCTCATATATTCTCATTTTAAAGAAAGGGTAACGAAAAAGAACAACTATGCGATACTGCAAGAGTGATTCCTCATTCCAAGCTACTGAAGTGGTCAGATAATGAATATGCAATACTAAAAAGGTTGTCATGTTTTTTTTTCCCTCTCCCCCTTTCAATCCTTCTAAAGAATTTGTCTCAGGGGAGCAATAAAAACACCCACTCTGAATATCAAAGGTTTCAGAAAGGAAGCAGAACTTCCTTCAGAAACAAGCTCCCGTAGATCTGTACAAAGTATAACCTAAAAAAAAAATTAGTCTCTTTAAAAATCTATGTAAATTTACTCAAAAGTTATTTCTAGAAAACTGAACATTTTCAGTGACACTATTTAGGTTTGTTTATTTCACTACTGTAACAACATAGTGCTCCCCCCACCCCCCCCATTTCTTACTAGAGGGATTAATTAGGTGATGAGATTCATAAAGTGCAAAATACTATGGCAATAGGAAACACAGACAAGATTAGGTCACAAAAAATTATATTCTGTATACTGGGTTTAGTGACGCTTAATGACTTATTAAGCATTTGAACATTTGCAGATGCAGTGTTACTTACATGCAAACTAAAGTCAAACTGTAAATAAGCCAAAACGAAATTAAAGACAAGCACGACCCTCCCCTGCTAAAGTTGAGGAAGATAAATATTCAGTACAAATCTACATCAAAACCCACTCAAAATCCAGGAATTTCTCAAAGTCTTGTTCAGCTTCCTTGGGTTTAGGTAGGGTGAAGTTGCACAAGGCAGCTTGAACCAATCTAATAATTTATCACTAATCAAAGGGCAACAGTGCACTCCACTCTCCCTCTGTCTCCATTCTGCGGTCTGAGCTCCTGCTGCCTACTTTGAGCTGTTTCTGGGACTCACTGGACTGCTCTAGAAAGCCAACTCAACTCAAACCTGACAGAAAAATAAACCAGGCCTGGAGGGAACAAAACAAACACCACTACTCCACAGCACACACAAAACCTCAAAACCAGAGAGCTTTCTGCTTATCAGTGAGCTGACTTCCGACTACACAGCAGCAGGGGGTATGGCATAAGAACCAAGCTGATGCAGAGGGCAGGACATCAAACATGAGCAGTAATAGGGAAGAAGAGTAACATCTGCCTGTTCTAGCATTAATCAGCTACTATAACTCGTTCAACCACTTTTTTTGCACTTTATTCCACATTAAATTACACTGCAACATTCACTCAGATACTTGTGCCTTTAATTCTGAATTTCCTGTAACAATTGAAGTTAAAAATGTTTGGGTACTGGTAACCTACATAAAAAGCTAAATAACACCAACAGCAACACATTTAAAAACATGCTAATTGTCAAGGTTACAGAAATTCACAGCAGTATATGGACCCAGAAGTGACTCTAGGTTGGCCCAGGTTTCACAGCTTCAGAGAGCAGTTATCGCTTTACTCCCACTTCTTCAAGCACCACAGCCTGACTGCTGCCATATTAACTGGAATGTATTTTATTAGACTCCATCAACAGATAATCATCACCTCTCCTTAACTCATCAGCACACATCCTGGAAAACAAAACTGGAGATAGTCTTTGTCTATGCAAAACTAAAATGGTTGAGTGGGTTTTTGTAGCCACACCTCATGGAATCAGCACCGCTCCCACGCTGCTGAAGCTTGCTGACAGGTCCTGTAAACAATAGAGTTAATGCTGGGAGCATTCATGAAAATTAAGGCCTTATGACAAAATTCAAATTCCTGAAAGTAAGAGCTGCAGCAAGAAAACAAAGCCGACAATCCAATCACTTTCTCACCAGTATCCACAATAGCACACTTCTCTCAATGTCAGTGAAGACAGAGAGAAAATGCCAACTGCTCTGGAGCTTCATATTATGAGTCCCTTATTCCTGAACACAGCACATGCCTACCAGAAAGAAAAATTACCATCAAATATTTTTCTAAGCTGTTGCTAATTCTTGCATAAAGGCAGACAAGGAAGCTCTTAGCACCTCAAAAAGAAGCAACAAGCTGGAGAAGCATAAAGCCTGACTTTTCAGGATTTTGCTTTCTAAGTGGATTTCTGACATTAAATAAAAGGTAAACACTAATGTTAGCTTCTTTTTCTTTCAGTAGAGCACTTGTAACACCTCCCCCCCTACCCCCACGTCTCTGATGTTTAATAGTAGTTGAACTTGTTGAACTCGTACTTCAGTCTTTCCTGTTTCAGATATTCAATGGCCACTTGCCTTTAAATGCCACCCCACCCCACTCTCCCCTCACTCCTCCTTCCCACCA
>NW_010138095.1:0-46880 GCF_000699245.1 Pterocles gutturalis | reverse complement strand
GTGGGAGGGGCTGTGCGCGGGTTCCCTCAGCCTCCCTTCCCCGGGAGGGGTGTTGTGGGTGGGTGCGTGTCACCGCGGGCAGCAGGGTCCCAGCTGACGCCCATGGAAGGGTGGGTTTGCCTCTGGCCTCCTCTCCACAGCTGGTGATGGAGGAAGGCTTGTGCCCACTGACAGGCCTGGGCTGGCCTGGGCCTTGGTGGCGAGCCGCAGCCCTCCCTGCGGTGTCAGCCCGATGGCCCCAGTGGGAGTTTCTCAGGCTGCTTTTACACACGAGGTTCTCTGCAGAGTGTAGGTGACAGCTAAAACCGACCGGGGTTGTTCATTTAAATGCTTAAGCAAACTCGGAGGGAAAGGGATATCAGCCTGGCTGATGGTGGCTGGACGCGCGAAGTGGTCGCTCGTGGGTGTGAAAACTCCAGGCAGGTTTAAAAACTGTGAGATTCTGGTTTCTTTCTTAAATATTGAGGATTAAAGCTTTTTCTAAACATGGCAGTTGAGTTTGTTACTTTAATCTTCAGGGATGAGGTACTCTGAAACTTTGAAAAAACGCCAGCTATTTTGTAATAATTTTGTAGTCGTGTACCAAACGTGACAGTGTTGCCTGTCAGAAACTAAAACTAGAAACTTCAGAGTAAAAACTGATTTAAAGATCTCTGCTGCCTGTAATGGGGTGAGCTGACGCTGGCCAGAGCTAAGTGCTCACCCTGCTGCTCGCTCGCTCCCTGCCAGTGGGATGGGGGAGAGCATGAGAAGAGCAAAAGCTGAAAACTCACGGGTCAAGGCAGAGACAGTTTAATAGGTAAAGCAATGCTGCACGCACAAACAAAATAAGGATTTTTTTTTCACTACTTTCTATCAGCAGGCAGGTATTTAGCTGGTTCCTGGAAAGCAGGGCTTCATAACACGTAACAGTTATACGGGGAAACAAACACCATAACCACAATTATCCCACCTTCCTCTTCCTTTCCCTGAGCTTTTATTGCTGAACATCACGCCCTGTGGTGTGGGATATCGCTCGGTCCGTTGGGGCCAGCTGTTGTGGCTGTGTCCCCTCCCAGCCTCTTACTCACCCCCAGCCTACTCGCTGTGGGGGCAGAGTGGGAAAATGAGAACCTGGATGGTGTGCAAGCATCCCTCAGCAACAGCCAAAGCACGGGTGTGTCGGCACTGGTTTAGTCACAAATCCCAAACACAGCATGTATGGACTGCTATGAAGAAAATAAACTCCATCCTAGCCAAACTCAGTACAATGAACTATTGAAATTTTGACTGAACATTTCATGTGCTAATCTGCAGTGAAATAAAAAAATGAGTGCTATAGGTAAGACATGAACTGACCCTAAATATAACTAATGAAGAGGAAGTGATGTTTAAAAGTGGATGTATTCAATTTCCGAGCAATAAATGTAAGACAAAGAAAGACGACTGAAATAAATCCTTAAAATAAATTCTCAGCAGACATTAGTATTTGCCATTTGGGTTATAGGGCAAGATATCATGACAACCAGGCTGACCACAAACTTTATGTTGTCTAGTATAAAGCAAGGTCTTCTATATAGAACAGAAAAAAAAGTATTGATAATAGTATAAAAAGGAATCAACACATCAGTTTATAATTCAATATTTCATGAAGATGTTGATCCGTAGTATCTGCATACAAACAAATCTCTGCCCTAGGCGAGGCCAGTTGAGCTGAGTGCACTTGAAAAGTTTTGTAATCCAAGCTGGTGAGTATGCAGGTGATTACAGCGCACAATCAGGATTTCATCTGTAATTGTGGACTGACAGCTAAAATCGCTAGTCAGCCGGCGTTGGCACATAATGCTTGATTACCCTCAGGGTTACTAAACCCTCAATAGAAATAAAATTGCCCTTAATTTGGCTCCTGTACTTGAAACCTTTTTGTGATGACTATGTCAAGAACGGAAATCTAGTCACACATGGTTTCATTCAGCCTTCCTTGGGTTGATATGTGGTGTGCTGCTGTTGTCTAAGTGAAAATGTCCTGTGGTGATACAGACTGAGTTAACAGAGAGAATATCGAAACTGTAATTGCTTTAAAAGCCAAATAACTTTATTATGAAATCTGTTTTTTATAATTAGGTGTCCTGTATTTTGACAAGCATATCTTCCCCAAACACTGGCGTTATTCCTGTCTGTCTTTCTCTGTGATTGCCTCCTGTTTGGTTAAGGCTGCCAACGATGTTTCAGGAGATCACCTGCATACAGATTAGTACATTTTTATATTCTCAGTGAAATTATCGTAGTCACAGACATCTGGAAATTTAGCTCTGTCTATCCCAAGCAGTCATTTTAACTTGCATAACATTGTTATTGTGCCCAATGTTTTCTCACAGAGCTATAGACTTTAACAGTTAATTACTACCTGGCAGCTCTAGTTCCTTAATTAAAATTGGTCCTTTATTTTTCTTTACAGCTGAAATACTCTTCAATTATCCTAGCTATTTTCTTCCTAGAGATTAAAACTAGCAGCATTTACATTCTTCTCTTTGGGAGTAACTCAGGTAACGGAGAAGTAGTCTTTTATTTTCAAAATCTCACTGCAGTCGACGCTGTCCAGTAGATTTATGATTAAAATGCAAGTACAAGTAATGAAAAACAATTATTAAAACTCTCTCCCCACCCCCAGTTTTGGATATAACTTAAGAGAGAAGAAGAAAAGGAAAGAAGAATAAAGTTATGACAAAAGTAAAATTGATACTATTTTCCTTGGAAAGACATTTTAAATAAAAGCATTGTAGAGGCTTTAAAAAGAGTAATTGGGAGAGGGATAGACAACAAAATTTACATTTTTAGGTTTGTAAACATTAAGGAACAACCAGTATAATGGGCTTGGAGGCTGAGATAGAGATCTGAAATGTGACATGGAATTGATCGTTGTACTGAGAGTGAAAGAAGACCGACAATATAATCCCAGGTCTTTGAACCTCAAGGACTGGGGATGCCACATTATGTTTACTATGTAAACAAAAACAACACAAAAAATTTAAGATACAAACTGATGACATATTGGCACAATAGGTTTACCCCAAATCTCAGGAATGTATGGGAGACCTTTTTATCTATGAGGGAGCACATAGATTTGGAAGGTAATTTTCAATAACCTACAGAACAGGAATGCAATTATCTTCAAAAAGAAATAAAAAAGTATATATTTAAAGTGACAAAAGTCTTGGGGTTTATATATATCTCTCTAGAGAGCTAGACCAGAAGGTTTAATTCATTTACTTGGTTATGGTACATTTCCTCAGCTAAACACGGTTTAACTGGCAGCATGTAATCTGCATGCAGTCCGTGGGATCTTCTGTCCAGTCTGCTGCCTTTTTCTTGAGGAAATAGAGAATAACTGTTTGGACTGGGCTTACTTCTCAAATACCTATCTCTGCTCTTGGAGGAAAAGCCTCCTATCTTCAGTACTTTGAATACAGAGTATTCATAAAGGTCCATCAACAATATTCCTAGATAAAAAAGGTTCAAAGTTAGATGTCCTTTGGCAGAACCAGTACAGCTGTTGATACTTTGATGTGTTTTTTTGTGGGAGTTCCCAAAATTTGAACTTGGATATTTGCTGAGGTTTAACTAGGGTGAGCTAAGCCTTACCATAGAAAATACTATTTTCTTTCCATTCAGCTTTAGTTCAGCGATGATCTGCCAAACCAGGGAGAGATGTCTGTGCTGGGACTGGCCGGGAGTGGATTCCCAGCAGCTGTGAAGCCGGAGGGCTAGCAGTGGGAGGGGAAGCTAGAGGTAAATGTTGCTGTGATGTGCACTTTGTCAGTCCTCTGAGAAGGCACAATATCATTGCTGACACTCTGAGAAGTGTCTCATGTAGAGATCTGGTAACTGGGGCAGCTGGAAGACATTTTTCAGAGTTCAAGAGGGTTTTAGGAGTGAGGGTTTTGCTGAAACCTCAGGCTGTCAGTAGCTCTTGAGAACATTCCACCTTTTGATACATATTCTTGCTAGAACTGCTTTGAACATTCGCTCTGCCTCTCCAGCCTTTAGACTTTGAATGTCTCATTTATAATTGACTTGGCTTCACACAGCATTTCTTTGGTAAATTTCCGGGCTGAAAATAGAGTGGGGTTTTTTTCCAACTAACAAAGCAAAACCCACACTAGAGTTTGGAGAATAAAGATAAATATGATAAAAACTTTTAAAGTGACTGCTGAAGTCACAGTGATGTATAATATCTTCTTGCATCTTTCTTACTTTAACTCCAGATGAGTGAGTGCTGATATAACATTTTTATTTAAAGCCATTTGCTTGTTTTCTGACAAAAAATGCGTAGTACTGTTAAGACTGGTTTTATGAATAGTGGTCAGCAACTAATTCCCTGGTTGTATTGCTTCTCCAGGAGCTGCAGTCCCATGGAGCTTGTGGTGGAAAAGGAAGCGGGCAATAGGGAGGAGGACCTCTGTGCTTTGTGGTTGCGGAGTGAACTGTGTTAAAGGGAATTTTCACACAGAAAATAACGTAGGAAAAATAAAAGGTTTGGGGTGAACACAATGGGTTGTCGTGGCCCGTGGTTACAATACACCAGCTGTGTTGCAGCTGATAACATTGTATGATAAATCAAAGGAAAGTTCTTGGGGGCTGAGAGATTCACATTTGTATTAAAAAAAAAATCACCATCAAAACAAACAGAATATAGTCCATTAAAAATGTATCAGTATTGATAATTTCTAAAGCTTTCTACTTCTCAAACTCAATGTGTTAGAATACTTCAATAGACTTTTTGTTACTGTTGAGGTCTAATGTTCTGCCATTTCATCGTCACTTCAACGTAGAATTTCTTCATCTTAACTCTGTAAATTGCGTTGAATTTTGTTACAGACATTTTATTACAATAATTGCAAAATAGCAACCGTATCTTCATTTTCCCACCACTGTTTGGTTATTTCCAGTCATTTCGTCACTGACCATGTTTTTTTGGTGGTTATATATACCTGGGATATTTAAAAGATTTAATAGTGTATCATTCAGTTAGGGGATCTACAAGTGACAGGTGTGTGGCTTTTGTTTGACAAGAATTGCACATGTGCAGAGTTTTCTAACAGAACATAAACAGTGGAATAAAATGAAAGATGAAGAGAGAACAGAACTGGGGAAAAAAAAAAAAAAAGAAAACCCCCAAAACTATAGCTCCAGTTGTAGCATACAACAGCAGAAATGAACTACTTCCAGTTACAGTGGAGAAAATGAGGCTGGCTTCCAATGCGTTTGAAAATAAGATAGATACAAGTCTTTTGGATGCCTGACAACCTTAACTTTGCGGTTGACACTGTGACCAAAGTGTTCAATATCATCCAGGAAAGAACAGGGGGATTTGAGGAGCCCAGACAAATCTTCCACATACAATCCACATGAAATAAAAGGTAGTATTTTAAAATCAAGTCTTTCTATTCTTTCTGTAGATGCTCTGAAAATCAGGATAGTTAAATTAATCCTGACAGTGCTAATGTCTACTTCATTTTGGTGCTCTACTACTCGTCTCCTTGCCTCCCTCAGGGCAACTAGTGGGTACAGAGGCAAAGCACAGAGAAAGAGGAAGGTTTCAGAGGTTTGACAGCTGGTCTGTAGCGCAGCAGATGCCACAAAACAAATTGAAGAGATTGCAGTAGGAAAGCATCTTGATGAGGAAAAGCAGTGAGGGCATGTTTACACGGATGGGAGAGCAAGTCTACAGGAGGTGAGGCTGCAGCAGACCTCCCACCGCTTCTGCCATGGGGAATGCCACAGTAATAAAAATATTAGACAAGCTGTACCACAGAACTAAGGAAGCCAAATTCCCACAAGTCTGTATCCTGCAGTCACTATTTCCGTTTCTCCCTTTATACCTCTCCCCATAATATCCCTCCCCAGTTCCTCGGTGATGGCCAAACCAAAATAATCATGTTCTTCCCTTCTCCCATCCTCCCTAAGGCTCTTTCAGTACCTCCAGCTCCTTCTGAAAATACCATTAGTTTTTTTGTGTCCCCAGTGCCCTTGTACTGCAACGTCTGATGTCACCTGCCGTGTCTCTTACCTACCTCTTCTGACACATTATTTGGACCAGGGACATCATCTGCGGCGGCTTGTCCTGCTGGGCTGGGTGGCTGCCTCCCAGAAGGGTGAACAGGCTTCATTATCATTTCCCTGTTCTGATTCTCTCTGCTTCACTTGGGCATCTGTTTGTTAGATTTGGACATCTAACAAAAAGAAAGTAGAATTCAACTCCAATTTAGTAAAAACACTGGTGTATTTATCAGCTAATAATAGAAGTGGACTGGATGCAATGACCTTTGAAATGTCTCCTGATCTGGAGTTTCTGTGTTCCTGATGTTTTTAACAGTAGGGGGAGTTTCTGGGACAAACTGTGGCAGCCCCATCTGGTCAGAGCCCCTCAGCTGATCCAGGATGTACCCCTGGATGTGACTGTGTTAGGGGAGATGAACCCCCCCTGTGAAATGCTGGGACTATTCACAATCACAACAGGTGCAACGAGGTGTGCTTACAAATCTTTTCAGAATCATTCACTGTCCTGATGAATCCAGTTTTGTTTCAGTTGCAAAATTATGCTGAACTAGATTAATTGTGAAAAAATGACACAAACCAGAAGTCAGGTCTCCAGATCCTCTCTACAGCTTTCAGAGCAAGGTTTGCCTAACTCAGGATTTCAGAGATTTGCATAAGCCTCTTGTTATGTTCTCCTTACAGCAAATAACATCAGCACAAGCTGCTCTGTATGGTCTCAAAAGAATTTAGGAAACAACAAACTTTCTTCCTAACACTCCCCATGTATTTTTAGAGCTCAAATAGAATGTAAAGGGAAACCTTCTTGCCAGCATTACAAAGGAGAAGGTTGTGAGGTACCAGGAGGTGGTGCTGATACGACAGCAAGCAGGATCTGCAGGCTCAACTTTAAAGCCAACATTTCAAAACTTTTTCTCCTGACTGATATCATTACTACTTCACTTTCCAATTGTAAGTATTATTGTCTTATAGCTGGGGGGGCTAAGAGCTGGAGCTGGAGCTGTGTTCCAAGGTGACACAGAACTAAGTTCTATATACATAGAGGACAAAAAGAGAACACAGAGCACTTTGTTCCTATGCTGGTTCATGCAGGCAGGTTAACAATGTGTTATGCACCAGTCATGGAAATTCTCAGAAGTTTTGACAAAATGCTACTGATGAACTAGAGGTCAAGTTGATGTGGTTTCTTTACCTTCAATGTAGCTCACACCCACGGGAATACCTATATATTACTGCAAACACAGAGACACAACTTGGAACTTACAGTTGCATTGTACAGCAGGCACTTGAAAAAGAATTTGTGGAGGAATAGTCCCTGCACCCCTACCACTTTGAATTGTCTGAAATGGATTAATTTACCCTGTAAATTATTCAAAGAAAACTGTATTTCCCACAGTGCTCTTAATATAAATGTCTCGTGGTTACCCAGTTGTGGAAAGCATCAGTGGTCCTTGAGTCCCTTTTTTCTCCTGTCTGTCAGTGCAGAGCTCTAGCATACGTTAAGGTGAGATGTTTGTTAAGAGAACATCCATTGGAAGTACAGGCAACACATCATAAGGAATTTAATCCCAGACAATACTAATTTGTTCTTTAATTTGCTAGTGGTAGTTGCAATAAATGACTTTGTTAAATTTCTATTGCTTATAACTGGAATTATAGACAGTTCTCATGCTCACTTTCACACCATCTGCACTGTTATAAAGTTTTATTAAGTCCCCAGTTCTTTGGGAAACAACTGAAATTTTGTCCTTTTTTTAAGTAAAGATTCTGGTTACAGAGTAAGGGTCAGAAAGACACATCCAGAAATAACTAACACATTTCAGCTGTGTTCTGGACCCTGAGGGATGTTTATTCCTTTTGGTCTTTGTTTCTTTTATAATTTTATTACTTCTTCCTTTTGGAACACAGTTTGACCTGATCTTTTTTTTTTTTTTTTTGCTATTGGAGAGTGAAATTAGAGTGCACCAGGGAACACGGGCAATACTTCATCCCCATCCGCTTAAGCTTCTGACCTTCACCTCAGCACAAGCTCTAGAAAGTCATCTACAGGCATCCTGGCCATGCAACCTTTCCTTTCATTTCTGCATTTTGCATTTCTCATCTTTGGCAGTTCTTTAATCTTCCCATATTACTGAAACAGTAAATGGAAGCAATGAGGAGGGAAAGAAGATTTAAAGGAGGTGAATAACAAGGGGCAGCTGTTGTCTGCTACTCAGCAGCCACAACAGTATCTCCTAGGCACTCACAGGCAAATGATAGAAACCTGTATCTACAAATCTTCCTCCCATTAATCTGCATTAGCAGGGACAGCCTGTAGTGGAGCCCTAGAACCTGCCACACCTTCAAGCTGAGAGAGGATGAACACCACCTGTGCTGTTTCACTATATATGAACTTTGGAAAAAGACATAACTTGAAAACTGTCTAGAAAGAAAGAATCCTGGAAAAAGAGATGTCTCCAGTGAGTCTTTGAAGTGCTCTGTACAAAGCAAAAGCACAGGAGTGCCAGGAAAGGTCACTTGGTGTGGCATAAGTTGGCAGATTGATGCCTGCTGGTTTCTGCAATCTAGAGCGGCTGGGAGTTAACCGCAACTTATTTCTGGGAGTAAGATGTTTTTCTTCCACTCATTTCCTTTTTTTTAATATCAGTTTTGGCCCCTGCACAAAGCAGGATGAAAAATTAAAATCTGGAAAAATATTTATGAGAAAAATTTAATAGATCATTTATTTTTAATGTTTTCATGGTTGGTTAGGCTAGGTAGCTTGAAGTAGCTTGAATTTCAAAATAAGTAACTTAAAAGAGGAGGATTGGAATCTCACAGCTAATAATGAGGCTAATAGATATTTTGACAGTTTCAAAATGTGTTGTTTTTTTCCCAAAATATTTTCAGGAACAAATATTTGTTGAAACCAAAGCCCTTTCCTCCCTAACATGTCAGTTCTGACAATCTGGCATTTTGCAGTTGAAAAATCACTTGAGTGAGAAATTTCTGCCCAACTGTAATAATGGGAGGATTCGGCAGTTCTGCAGCCCTGCCTCGTCGTTCTTCTTCCCCACAGATGACTCTGAAATAGTCTTGAGGTTCTCCAAATTCGCATAGTGACCTGGTAACTCACTTCTGAGTTACCTGCCTTGCTGCAACACTACATTTATTGTCCGATGTGAAAATCTATTCTTGCCAAATATAGCTGTTAACAAATTGGAGTCTAGCTAGGGCAAGCCTGGTAAAAGCAGTCCCAGGATGGACTGTGAGGGAGGCTTGTACATTCCCTGGTGATGAGTGAAGCTGGATGTCCTCTCGTTCACCACTAATCAGTGAAGAGCTGCTGGTTGCTACAGCAGCGACAAGCAATGTTTGCAGGACTTATATTATTAAATGAATTGCTGAAAAGTCAGCCCAAGCTTTTGTACTGATTTGTCATTAGGAGCTATTCAGGGGTCAGTCTGTCTGTCTGTCTGCAAAAATCAGGTTGTTGGGAGTTTCCTCCAGTGTGTTTATGCAAACATTGATTTTTCTTTTGGACGTGTTTTGCATTGAAGTAAAAAGCACTTTAAAAACAAGGAGTCTTGACCACTCATCATTTTTCAGTGTACTGTGTAATGCTCCATGATGAGACACGAGTACAGGCAAAACCTTCCCGAGGTGGATATTCAGAGGCAGTGAAGCTGTGATGGAGCCAAACTCCCTGGAAAGACTCTTCCTCCGGCAATATTTTGCACAGTCCAGTTCTCATGTGTGGCTTCACCAGTAGTGAGTGGCTATAGGGTATTTTTGGCTGTGCCTGAAATTACTTGTTGTTATGAGGTATCAGCTTCTTATTCTATTCAATGTCTATTCAATTTGCTGTCAAAACTTTGCAAGTTTGTGCACTGTTAGAAACTGTTGATTTGTTAAGGGATGCTTTTACGTACCTCTTCACTTGTCACTGTGGAATGTTGCTAGCTTCACCAGGTAGCTGGCATTGGCCCAGGAACAAAAGATATTAGCAAGCCGCAGCGCCTTCATGGACATTGACATTGATCTGGCAGAGCCGGAGATACAGATAACAAAACCAAGGTGGAGATCTTTGATCAACAGAGAGATTTCTTTTGTAGTGACACCACTGGCACAGCGTGTCTGTGAAGCAATGAGATGCTACATTTGTATTAGGAAACAAATGGACTGATTTTTACTGTGAAAGAAAAGAAAAAGGGAAAAAATGCTGAATTACCCAACTGAATGTCAGTGCATTAAGTAATTCCAAATGAGCATATTTTTGGCCATTCTGGGACCTTTCTGTATTTCTCTTATTAGTTATAATATTAATAATATTAATAATATGGCTTAGATTACCCATCTTTAGGTGAATATTATAACCTGACAAAAAACTCAAGTAAGAAAGCTGGAGGTTTTGATTTACGTTACAATACCTTGGAAGGGGTTAAAAATAAGAGTGTTGAAAGAAGCATAATGTAACAGGAGCTGTTCAGTCATCAGAATAATTATGCTGGTAGCACAGTCCAAAACTTTTTCACGTGTAGACGAACTTGGAGAGCCTTCAGGCTGTGATGCTATCTGTACAGGTTAGCTGTTCTGACATAGTTCATTGTTATAGCTTTTGTTCCGACTGAAGGGCCAGTTGGCTACGAATTGACAGTCAGAGACTGTACAAAGCAAAATTCAAAATCTGAGCTCTGCAAGTGTTGGAAAGTTGAGATTTGCAAGCAAACTTGCTTTGTTTCTATTTAATTTCCCAAAGTTATCAGTTACTCCAGTATTTAGTGTACTTGACCACCACATCTCTGAGCAAGGTAGACGTGTCTACACTCCCTGCAATAGAAATGAACTTTATGACAGAGAGGCTGATTTTTTCCAAAGTTGCTTAAGTGGCTACAGACACAGAAAAATGTCTGATGGATTTAGTGTCTAAATACTTTGAAAAATCTGGTCATAAGTGATTTGTTTAGGATTACAGTGCAAACCTGTGATGGAGACTTGAACTAAGGTTTTAGTTAGATCTCTCTGAAAAAACTCAGTTCCAGAAGCACATGCTAGTATTTGCCAATTTTTGCAATTCATTTATTTCCATCAGCTTCTGACATAGTATAGATTCTCTTTTGTCTTGCTTTTAACTTTGCCAGAATTGAAGATGAAACAGCTTCCTTCCTGTTATAACAAACTACCTCACCGCGTCCTGGAAACTTACTTCTAAGACAGTATTTCTAACTTTGTTCATTTTCTCAAGATACGTTTAACTCGTTTGTTCTTTGACTTTGAGAGACAGTGGCAGGAGGTCAATACGAAGAAGTGGTCAGAATTTTAAAGATAGACTAGAGACTGGGTCCCTGTTGACATTTGAAGAATCTGAGCTCTTCCATTAACTACATGCCATACAGGTCAGTTAAAAATTAAGGCAGGATGGAAGTAAATTACTTCCTTCTTCATGGGTTAAGGTAAGGAAAATGAATCTGAAATTGAAGGGATTTTTAACAAACCAGTCTAATAGGGCTGAATAAATTAAACTGTCAGGCTTTAGTCATTCCACATCTTCCTGTGTGAAGCATGGAAATTGGAAGCACAGGCTGTGCATATTATGTTAATACTATTTACTCTACTTGGTATCCATGACGTATCCTGGTGAGTCTAAGCTACAACAGAATTACGCCTTACAGAAAAGAAAGAGAAATAAGGTTAATGAAACAGCATCTTGGCACTGTAGCTAAGTAAAACACATCTCCGACTGGAGTGCTGAACAGTATTTGGGGTTTTCATGAGCTATTCTGCAGATGCTGTGGCTCCCATTAGCATGTATAACACCGAATCATCCTGGCAAAGAACCCTTCTTCTGTTCAACAGCATAACAAGGCTTTGATTGTGGTTGTTGGATTATAGAGTCTGCCTACGGAGATCTGTGCAAGATGTTAGGGTGTTACAAAGGGCCATATTCTTCACTAGAATCCAGAAGTGCAGCTCACATAGAATATATTGTCCCCAAAATATAAGGAAAGACTGTACTTTTATAACCGACTTTCTGTTTTAGTATGCTGTAGCATTCTGGAGGGTCTTGCTGTTTCAGTTTCACAGTAAACAAAATTTTCGGTTCCACCCAAAAGATATTTATCTGAAAATACTTTCCAGAAAATCGACTGATTTTCCCCAGGGTGGAGTCTAACTTTGTCATATTGAGTGACATCCTGAAACCTATCTGATTATTTCAGAGTAAGCAACTTTATTTCACGTAAACATGAGATAAAGCTGATGCGTATTTTTGTCTGCTGTACGTTGCACTGACTTCAGTAGAACAAACACCAAAGCACTATTGGATATTGAATCGTTCTTTTATGCTCTAAGCTACAGATCTGCTATAACACAGAGCTGATACCGCAGGAGTTAATTCCCATCTCCTGGGCTATGGCTGGCCTCCCATCCCTCATTATGCTGCTATCAACTGCTTTTATTCTGGAAAAGCTTGTCATTTATTATAGCCACTGGAAGACTGATTGAGCATGCAGACACGAAGGTCAGTGAAGGGAAAGGAGAGGGAGGAGGTGCTGGAGCAGGTTCCCCTTCAGCCTGTGGGGAAGACCACGGTGAGTGTGGACGTCCCCCTGCAGTCCATGGAGCAGAGATTTACCTGCAGCCCTTGGAGAGTAGTGGTGGAGCAGATATCCACCTGACCCCACAGGGAACCCACGCTGAAGCTGGTGGCTGCACCTGAAGGAGGCCATGGCTCTGTGGGAAGGACCCACGCTGGAGCAGTTCACGGAGACCTGCAGCTCATAGGAGGGACCCACGCTGGAGCAATTTGGGAGGGACTGTGGCCTGTGTGTCCAACTTGTGTTGGACAAGTTCGTGAAGGACTCTCCCCTGAGAGGAACCCCATGCTGGAGCAGGGGAAGAGTGTGAGGGTCCTCTCCCCACCTCCGAAGGGGAAGGAGTGGCAGAGACAATGTGTGATGGACTGACCACAACCCCCATTCCCTGTGCCCCTGCACCACCAGGGGGGAGAAGATAGAGAAATAGGGAGCAAAGTCTTTGACCCTGGGAAGAAGGGAGGGGTGGGGGAAGATGTCTTTTTAAAGTGTAGTTCTCTTTCTCATTATCCTACTGTGTTTGGGGTTTTTTGTTTTGTTTTGTTTTTGTTGTTGTTTTTGTTTGTTTGTTTGTTAACAAGCTAAATTGTGCTGTTTTTCCCTCAAGTGGAGTCTGGTTTTTTGCCCGTGACCATAAGTTGTGAGTGATCCCTTGCCTCATCCCATGAAGTTTTGCCTTTTGTTTTCTCAATTCTCCTGTCCATCCCACTGGGGAGGGGGAGGAGTGAGTGGGCGGCTGAATGGTGCTCTGCTGGTGGCTAGGCTTAAACCACAACAAAAGTCTAGGAGTGTTCTGGCAAGAGTGAAGTGGTGAGAAAATGTAATTTCAGAAAAATCAAACTCTTTTTTTTTCTTTTTTTTTATTTATTTTTTTTTTCCTGCAAACTGAGGCACAACTACCATTTTCCCCTACTTGGGTCCCCAGATGCATGGGCAGACAAAGCTGTTACCTATTAAATAGCAGAGAACTTCGCCAGTGTTGCAGACTGTGAGAGTTCCAGAAAGGTCAATGGATTGGCCCAGAAATGTGCAAAAATACAGAGAAGGGTAAAAACCAAAAAATACATCTAGTAACAGTAGGTGTGGTGAATAGGAGATGGGGAGAGAAGGGGAGATATCTTGTGATTTTAAACAGGCCAATATGTCCCTAAGAGAGGCTTAAAACTGAAGAATTTGATCTGAGAACAACTGAAGTCGTGCTCATTTCTGCAAATAGCATATTTGACGCCAAAAAATTTCTGAAAGAAGTTATGAAACTCAGTAAGTTAACAATTTTCTTGCCCTTGGTGTGCATCTTGAAGGTTGTATTATGATACAATTTAGAGGCGGATATTTCTGCTGAAAGAAAGTAGAATTTTCTAAACCATTGGTCACAGACACAAAATGACTTAAAATGAAAGCGGAATGAATGCTCTGTTGCAATGTAATATAGAAGAAATTGATTTAAAAGGGATATAGAACACTATTTTGAGAAAATTCTGAAATATATTTGTTCTAATTAGCCAACACTGGCTAATGAAATTATTTGCATTCAGCAGTGTGGAATGCAGTGAATTGATTTATACATGACACATTAATACTTCTGCTTAAACCAGTATAACCTATTCTTAATTTGCTTTGCTGATCAAAACATACAACTATAATAAATTTTGAGATGAGAGGAAATTACCAAGTTCCAAAAGGCTGTTTCACAGCGTGCTTTACCAAGTGAAAATTTGGGCAGAGCATTTAGAGAATCTAAAATACAAATTCTGTTTATTAACAATAAAGCTAAATATGTTACTTCATTGTCTTTAGATTCATCAACAAGTAAGACAAATTTATGGCTGGATAAATGTAACATATGGAAGGAAGGAAAAACACAACTCTAGTTAAAAATAACATACACCCCAGGATACTACGTTTGTTAAAAGACAATGGAACAATAAACGAGTTTAGGTGACTACCTCCTGAGAAACGAGGGAAGGAGAGGCACCTTTAGAGACACCTCGGATTCTTTTGTAGCTCTATGACTTTGTGATGAATATGCTTAATATACACGTTGTTGATTTTGCCATTTTATTTTACAATTTCATTTGAATGGGTGGTGGGGAGTCCCAAAATTCACTTGATAAGAAACATATTACTGCAGAAGAGAAACAGAAAGAAATAAGATTATGCAATATATGTGTCACTTAGGAGGTTATACTTTAATTAAAAGAATGAATCCTAGGCAAGTTTACATAAAACTAGGAAGAAATTGTGGAAGCTCAGTGTGTTTTTGTGCAATGTTAATTTTATTGGACTTTATGCTTTTGTCCAGACAACATATGTGAGCTGTAGAATACAAAACAAGGCTGGAAAAGTGCTGTGCATCTGCCTGGCTTTGTTCTGAGGAGGTGACAAATATGGTTCCCACCAGACTTCAAAAGACCAGTCTAAGTGGTTGAAAGATATGAAACTCTGGAACTGTATAAATATGCATGAAGTGTTAAAATAAAATGTTTAAATCCAATAACAGGACCTTTCTATAATCTACAAGTATTCCACTTCATAAATGGACCCCCTCAGAGAGGTGGAGAATGTAAAGGGAGCAAGTCTCCCTTGAAAGAAGGCTTTTGCAGAAAGCTGGCGTTTTTGTTTAAATTGCTCTTTAATTCAGACTGCACCCATCTGACAAGCCCCACACAACTGTGCAAGATGCAGCAACTGCTTATTGAGCAGGGGAAATGTCAAAAAGCAACATGATTGCCAGGAAGAACGTAGAGGGACTCAACACTGTGATGGACTTGACCCGAGGTCCTTTACATTTAACAAGAGAATTTTGCAAGTCCTGAGCAACTCTCCTTCAGGAGATCGTGGGGAAGATCAAGCCACTTCATCAACCTCTCCTGACCATGCTGGTGCATTGGTATTGTTCTGCTTATTGTTTTCTCTCTAACCTCCATCTGCTGCTGGTGGGAGCCAAAAGCTGATATTCTCGTTTGCTTTTCTGACCGAACAGGATCAGTGGTTTTACAGCCCCTTACAACAATACAGGCAACAGTGTGAAGGGTTCTGTAGAACACCAAGGGATTTTGGATCTAGTATTTTGCAAACCTTCAGCAGTAGGCCTGATTGCCCTAGCTGCCCTTGAAAATCCTCGCCATTGGGGATAGAGGTTATTTTGGGAGAAGGATGGAACTACGCTGCCTACTCTATAAATATTATATCTTTGAAAACCATATGATGAAACCTCTCAGGTAGTCCAGTCTTGGCCATTACAGTGGCTGGACTGAGGCAGGGGACCTATGGTTTGAGGCCCCCTCCAATGTTGTGTGTTGATGTAACGGTAAGTCTTGGGCCGTGCAAACGTGCATGGAGAAGAAAAGCCTGCAGTCTCACTTTTACCGAGGTACATACAGTGCGTAAATATTTCAGCTCTAAGTGCTTCATCTAGCAGTCTACCCTGCGTTTCCTTTGTGAAATGTGGTAAGCCAGAGGGATTTGTCCCATGAAGCACCAAATGAACCATGCTGCTCAAAGTGATCTTTCAGATATATATTACTTGGATTTATTTTTTAGGTATTATGATTATTTATTGTACGAGGCAAATTTATCTTGCTAGCCTGAGACCAGAGTCAAGGTAGGACGAACCTTGACATTTTAGCAATATTTTGTTTTATAAACTTAAGGTTAAGTTTGGTGATTTTTATTACATTTTAAAAAAATACAGTGAAGAGAATGGATAACTTTTTTGCCTTTTCTTCCCATAGATATTTATATTGAGATTCACCAAAGGCAGCAAAGCCTTGAAAGCCCACACAACAGTCTATTCTGCTCTGTTCCAAGAATATGTCATGTGGTTACACACTGAACAGAGCTGTGTGCAGTAGAGCAGACTTAGCTGAGATGACTGGAGAAAATGTTATCATTAGCTGTGTGGGCAAACAATATTAGGAGACAGAAAACACTTGTGGAAGCCAATATGATTAATCACTGCTTGCTAGTCACGATCATGTTGCATGTCATGTCCAAAAATATCAATGAAGTTACTGAAAGTAGAACTAACAAAGAGTGCAAGTGCCACATCTTCGAGGGGGGAGAAAGTATCAGACTTATCCCCTCCTTTTTTTTTTTTTTTCCAGGCTAAGAAAGAATAAGTTTTAATTAAAGGAAATGATATCATGGGACTTTTCTAAGCAACATTCAATGTACCGAATAGAAAGTTCAGTAGGAGAAATGAATCAAAACGTCAAGTGGATAATGTTAGGAAGTCTAGCTTTTCCAAAAGGTTCCTCATGATTTCCATACTAATTAACCGATAGAAGATGATCCTCTTTCTCTGGCAGATTACAGTACTTTAACAGCAGTCCCTGTGGGCTACAAGGTACCAGGCAGAGACTTGGGATGTGTCTGCCACCCAACACATCTGGGCTGCATCCGGTTGCCAGACAGTAAAACCCCTGTAACACCGGACGGCAGTGTCTGCACTGACCCACACAGGCACTCAGGGTCCTGTAACTCCGAATATCTGTGCAAGAACCTCCATTTCATAGTGTAGATCTACTACACATACATTTACAGTGTGTCAGCTGGTATGTTACAGAGGCCAAGTGGCGCTGACTTGCTTGTACCCACCGTGCTCAGCGTTTGGCTCCTCTAGAGCAGGCTTTCCTGGAGAGATCCCATGGAAACAGTCTAAAACAGAGCAGGGTAACAATTAACTAATGTGAGGGCTCTGGTGTCTAAATTCACTTCTACATCCTCTTTTGTTTCTAGTCCTGACCATACACGGTTCAGCTACATTATTCCAGTCTGCTGCCTTTATCCCCCTGTAGTGTCCTGCTTGGCATGTTACATGCTGTTGCGTATGTTATTGTTGCTTGAAAGCAATTTTAAAAAGGGGCTCATTCCTCACTGCCCTGCGTGTATTATTTAAAGTATTCATATGCGTTCTCAGGTACTGAATATTATGGAAAAAGATGTGTCAGAGACATCAGCCCATGAACAATATCAGCTGTCCTCTGCTACTTGGTGGAAGTGGGTCAGAGAGGATTATTACTATCTCCCTGTCCTAATAGCTATTAGGAAATTAATACCTTTCAGGTACTAATTAATTTCTGTATTCTTATGTGGAAGCTTTTTATGAAAACCATGCAGGATTTCTAAACACCTGATTCTCATAGGAACTGGTTCTCCTTTACACTGACACCCAAACACTGTTCTGGCAACACAAAAGAACTTTAAACCATATACAATTTATTCTCAAGATAAAAGAAAAACTTGTGATTCTTGAGTGCAAGTGAAGTATACTCTTCATACAGATAATGTATAAATCTAGAATACAGTTTAAAAAAAAAATAAATGAGATCCTATGTTAAAACAACTACACACAAATTTAAATGTTCTGTATCGCTCTCCTTGGGAGAAGTAAACATAACCAATCCTCTCCCTGCATGTCCCTTAGCTATAACCTCTTTGATTTAGTTACGAACCTCAGAGCACTGTGTTGCAGGATGTGCAGTGCTGTTTTTTTAAATAATGATCATAAAACATTCTGAGCAAAGCTGAGGTGTGCACAGCATACATCCCTACTGTGCTGAAAGTATATACAAAATTCTATAGATAACATAGAATCATAGAATGGTTTGAGTTGGAAAGGACCTTAAAGATCATCAAGTTCCAACCCCCTGCCATGGGCAGGGACCCCTCCCACCAGCCCAGGTTGCCCAAAGCCTCAGCCAGCCTGGCCTTGAACCCCTCCAGGGATGGGGCATCCACAGCTTCTCTGGGAAACCTGGGCCACTGCCTCACCACCCTCACAGTGAAAAATTTCTTCCTAATGTCTAATCTAAATCTACCCTCTTTCAGCTTATACCCATTACCCCTTGTCCTCTCACTCCACCCCCTGATGCAGAGTCCCTCCCCATCTCTCCTGTAGCCCCCTTTCAGCACTGGAAGCTGCTCTGAGGTCTCCCCGGAGCCTTCTCTTCTCCAGGCTGAACAACCCCAACTCTCTCAGCCTGTCCTCATAGGGGAGGTGCTCCAGCCCTCTGACCAATTTTGTGGCTCTCCTCTGGACTCTCTCCAACAGGTCCAGGTCTTTTTTATGTTGGGGGCCCCACAGCTGGACACAGCACTCCAGGTGGGGTCTCATGAGAGCAGAGCAGAGGGGGAGAATCACCTCCTTTGACCTGCTGCTAATGCTTCTCTTGATGCAGCCCAGGACACGGTTGGCTTTCTGGGCTGAAAGAATCTGTACCTTGTGGGTGAATAGGGCAAGGGACTAAAGGAGGTAACAGCAGGCGCTGCAGAAGGCAGAAGGAAAGTCACACTGAATTGTAATGCCATGAGTGGTCTGCAGTTTTGACGGTCAGGAAGGAAATTTTGCTTCCACACTCAACAAATGCAAGAGCAGTCTGATACATTAGAAGCACAGTGTGTGACTTCGGCATGGCTTAAGAATATATGCAGTGCTGCCCAGTGTTTTAATACCTCCGGTAAATGTGCACTTCAGTATGAACCAGAAGTCCCCATAACTCAATAAACATGAGAAACCCTGATTCTAGTGTTTCTGAAATGCTTGCTATGGCTGAAAATGTAGTGAATATTTAAAAGCCTTACATTATTATGTTCTCATCCCTGCCATAAAATGTCTGTGTGTGGCTGAAAGACAGCGCTATAATGCCTTGTTGGGCAGTGGATCAGATGGCAAACGTGTAAAGTGCTTTGGTCCCTGAGCCTTTGAGACGCTTAGGAAACAGTACTACTTTTGTGGGATGAAGTATAGATGAGTTTAATTTGAAAAGAAAGCTTTCCCATGAAAATCTGAGCCACAAAAATCCTAAGGGAAATGATCAGATGGATATTATCTCCATCAGTTTCCTCTTTTCCTGTGTGCTCCATCTTCCAATCCAGCTTGGAGCAGACTCCACAATTTGATAAATTCCCATGAAGTCATCGGTCGCGGAGTCTCTCAGAAGAGCTTGATACAGGACTCCAGGCTATTGATATTACCCTGTTGTGTTTGAAAGGATGAAGCTGCCAACAGCTCAGGCGTGTTTCAGGGGTTGCAAATGTCTCTGACACTCCACAGATGTAATTGAAGTAAAATATTTCCAATACGTTCTTTTTGCCAGGAGTCTCTAGCTGATAGTTTCTTTTTCCTGAAAATGGACTTCAGCTTAGGCTTCTCCAGCATGACATTTAACAACCATATCCCTTCACCCTTCCAGAGTTAGTGCACCTTCTTTCGGCAGGTTCTTATTCCTGTTGAAGGCAGCAATCATTGCTTTTGAGTCACTTCATCAATTGGAGAGATTTCCCAGTTTGTGTCCACGGGTGGATATATATCCTCCATTTTAGGAGGAAAAAATGGTTTCATTTTAATGGTTTCATTAGATAGAGGACCAAAGTGTTCTCCAGCTCTTTGCTCTCCATGGGACTTCATTTTCTCTTTAGCCCTCTAAAAGGACTTTGTAACTCTTTCTTTGATCTCTAATGGGGAGTATCTTGATGCAAGAGATAGCTCAAGCTGTATGTAAGCTCTTAGGGATACTTTTCATCTCTTCATTTATTGTGTCTTTTTATTTCCTAGTACTCCCACGCTGTCAATTGTATTGTTGATAGTTGTTGATACTGTGATATGTACTTTTCTGAGTCCATTAAATATTAATTGAATAATTTTTTTTTTCCTGAAGAACACAGACAATTCTATAGCTAGTGATTTCTGATGTAGTAAGTCATACAACACCAGCTTTCAGTGCTTTTTCTTTTCTCCCTGCCTCTTCATTTTACTTTTTCTTTCCTCCTGCATTGGGGTTGGCCAAGGATTGCAATGCCATTGCTGTATCTATCAAAAATTATTTGAGAAATTAATCACAAGGATCATTTCAGACCCTAAAAGGGAAGTCCCACTTTGATATCATTTTTTCTGCTCCCAGATGTCCCACCATGAGTTGTGGGATATAGTGTGTGACCAGAGGGTGTCCTAAACCCACGCTGGAAGGACCTGTCACACCAAGTGAAGAAGGAAGTCGGTTCACTCAATGAGGCGTTTTTGCCAGTGTTACATGAGCAAGGGGGCTCTACCTGGTGTGTCACTCCACAGCAGACCCAGACCTCGATGGCCAGTCCCAACCCAGCTCATCACACGGGAAAGCTCCACATGCAGCTCCATGGACCTTCACATCTCCTCCTCCTCCTCCAGACTGTCAGTCACCGGCTCCATAGGCATTTCTGAGAGGTAGCTCTCTCTTTTTGTCATCTCTTTGGCTTTATTGCAGTCCTCGCTGACTTTAGAGTTATTCTGCTGCCTCCAGCTCCAAAGACGGTGAGAAAAGAGGCCACCAGCCCCACAGTGGAGGATAGTGGCTTGATGGAAGTGCTCTGGCTCCACTGATCAGGGGATGATGCAGTGGCCCATGGAGTGACTACGCTCAAAACGTGGGGCCCAGGCGTGTCTTCAAAAGCCGAGCAGCTTTCAAAGATTGTGGCTAGGACCTTCCACAAAGGTTCTTGCTGAGGTTTTGGACAGGAGGGAAGTTGAGGACAGAGGACAATGTGTTGAGGCACTGTTGAGGCTGCTCTGGTGGCTGAGAAAGTGTAGCATCGCTGAAATGTCACAGCCCACCTGTGGTGATGCATACAATCCCCTTTCCGCCTTCTCAGGCTGTTCCCAGCATCGTGGGAGCGTGCTTGAAGCAGGTGTTAGGCATGACATGCAGTGGTGATAGCGCTTAGATTGGGTAGTGGCATTCCCAGCTTTTCAGATGAAACTTTAAATATCACAGCTGGCAGGGTTTCTAGCTTCAGTTGCTAAAACTACTGTGATAAACTGAGCTTGCCCTTCTCCTTTCTGCACTGGATAAATTTCATTCCCTTCAGCTTGCTACATGCTGAATATTCAAGACCAGACTTCAAAAGCTGTGTTTCTGTCTGAGCAGCACAGACATTAAAAATCTTCTGACTAATATATGAAGTAGCTTCACCTTTCTGTCCTTGGCCACAGCTTCCCTGCCTCCAAACGCTGCAGCTGGGCGAGACCCCATGAGCTCCCTGTCCCCTTTCACCCCTGAAGCAGCTGTATGTCGGTGCTGGAGGCTGTGTATCATTCAAATACACTTTGGCAGTCTTTGGTGTGTGAGGACCTATGGATATGCATTATTCAGAAAAAGCAAAAGCTCTTCCAAAACCTGGCTGGGTTGAGCTAGCTGCTTGCCTACCCCTTCTGGAAAGCAGAGGGAACTGGAACCACAGCCGCGGCTCGAAACAAGCGTCCTCAGCGATGCCGTGCGGCGCGTTGCATTTAGCAGGCAAAGCCGATACAAACCTCTGACACGCACCAAGTCACAGAGCGTGCCTGTCACACAGCTTCTGCAGCTCCTCTTGCCAGTGTCTGGTATATTTTTTTCCATTGTGTAAATATTTGGGTTTTGCGTAAACTCTACTTGGGCTGTGTTTAAATCCACCGAAACTGGATGTTGCCGCAGCCAAGGCATTTTGATATGATGTGAGGAGGTTCAGTCTCAGGCCACAGCAGTCCTGTGCTGAGTGTGATCTGTAATATTGCCTGCAGAGTTATTCCTGCCTGGCAGAAGGACTCCATTAGGACATGACGCTATTACAAGCTCCTTTTTACCTTCGCTGTGATCTCAGAGGGACAGCCTTTTGTATTCTCTCAGACTTCCTTAGGAACTAATTTATCTTTGCGGAGCTTGTCCTGCTCTTTGGAAGGCAGAGGCTCTCATAATTAAAAATCTGGCTAGGAGTTGTTCTGGGGAAAGATATATCCCTCCAGAATGAGATATTTTTTAAAAGTCTGAAGAATATGGGTTTTTTTCTCCCTCTCTTTTTAAAAGCACTTATCCTGGCGATTAATTAATATGATCTGGGAGCACAAGGCAACTTTTATCTGGAAGTCTCCTATTCCAGGCTAAGTGTTCTATTTTTTGCACCAAGAAGCTTAATTTGGGAGAGATAAAGCTGTTCAGGTCAGAGGAGATGCCATGCGGGGTAAAGCAGTTTGGGGGAAGGAAGCAGCCACTGGAAACAATGGAGAAGCTCTCTTCTGTGTGACTGCAAGCAAAGTGTTGAGTGGGATTAGAGCAGTCCTCAGGTCCAGGACCTAAAAGAGCTCTGTGTCACTGCAGGCACAAAGCATTTATCTGTCAGTGCAGCACAGCCAGCTGTCTGTGTGTGAGCCGGGTACTTCAGGTCCAGCTTCCTGGAAGTGCCGGCGATTATTTCTTTCCACACGTGAGAGCGTCATTTTGACAATGGAACCTAGAAATTGAACCGTAAAATCTGTTTTGTTGAGATGCAGAAATGAGCAAATGGGCCCAAAGGGGAGCTGATTTTCTACATGACTGAATATCCAGTTTCAGGAAACTCAAGAGGATGAGGCTTTTGCTGGGTAACAGGATCCTGAGAGGAGCCGCTAGTTCACGAACACTGCAGTGAGCCTTATGGTTCATATGCCCTTCTTGTCTGTGAATCAGCATGTTACAAACTGCGAGGCTTTTATTATTTTTTTTGGTCTTTTTTAAACTCATCGCAACAATGATGCATCACGTTAGCTTTTGTATCTACCACAGTTTCTTTTTTTTAGTGAAAAACTTCTCTCCAGGGGGGTTGCACCGGGATGAAACATGCCCACGAAGCAGATAGGCAGAGGCTTTCTCTGAAGTCCCAAGGCTACAGAAGGGTTATCTCTGTACCCGAGTCAAACACACTGCAGTGAAATAGGGGTTCTTTGTATGAATATGGAAGTGTAAACTAAAGGCTGCTCACCCCCAAAGCATCCTGAGTGCAAAGCTAACTTGGCTCCATTCAGTGTGGACTGAGGTTCCTTAAGAGTTTATTACACCATTAAATTCAAGTTGCCTGGACCCATTCCATGGTAATGGTGACAACTGGAACCAAATATCCTTGTTAAATGTCCCTCTTACCTGGTAAAACAGGTTATCTGCCTGTTGGGAATGGTCCTTGGCTGTGAGAGAAAGTGCAAATCAGATAATGCCAAAAACAGGCCAGAGACCCGTCTGCTGTTTAAGAGGAGAGATTATTTAAGTTCCTGTGCCTGGGAACACACCCCCATGTCATTTCACTTACTAGGAGAGAGGTCTATGTATGACTATATTTTTTATGACCCATAAATGTGTATTTTTAGGGGAGGCTGGTGTTACACATAACATCCACAGTGAGGTTTGGATCGGCTTTTAATTCCTGGATGACTATTTAAATGGTTTACTTCTGTCTCTGATGCCTAGCACTTAGGCTAAAGTTTTCTGGAAGTGTAAACAGATGTAGAAGTTTTTGTTAGCAAAGAAGCTATCCCGTCTTACAAATGCCATGCACTTTTGAAGGGAAGTTTATAGTGATGGATATTAGATGGATGGACACACATACTGGTATAGCTTTTCCTTTTTGCTAGCAAAGCCAGTCCATGGAGCAGTTTCAGATGATTGTGTTCATTTTTTCCACACTGTGTTGGCTTCCATTACTCATAAAATAGCTTGGACAAGATCTGCTTTAGAAAAGAAGCGAGAGCAGGTAAAATTAAGAACTAACCTAACTTTTCCTAGTAATTTTGAAACAGGCAGAACCCTGAGAAAAGCTAAAGGTGAGCTGTTGTGAATCTTCAAACAAAACAGACGCTGTATCCATTAGATTCACAGCCTGCCTACAAGAAGGTACATAGGTTAAAGTAGTCTCGGGAGGGCTGTGATGTTATTCCTTGCTAGCAGAAACATCATGCTGTGAATTACAAGTAAAAACATAATTAAAATGGAATATGAAACTACATGGTTCACATGGGGCTGTTGTACATACAATATCGATCTTTCTCTGGACACACCTAGAAAATTCCAGGAAAGATAGAACTAAAAAAAAAAAGGCATACATTTATATCTAGGAGTTATTTTAAATGGATCACTTACTTGTGTGTATAAATATGTTTTGATTTTGGTTTTTTTTCTGTACAGAAATTTAAGACAGTTAAGCATACTCGCATGGCCTTAGCTCTGTGAAGTTACGGTTTATTCATTCTCGCATCAACTTCAACGCTGTGGACAAAGAAAGCACTGTTCAAGTCACTCCTGGAGGCATTAAACTGTGCTGGTACATCACAAGGACAGATTGAAGTTACGTTTGCTCTTATTCAGGATGTGACATGGAGATGAAAAACATTTCTATATTCAGCATGTGTTGGTGTTTCTATCCCGACCTCACTCAGATCCATGGCAAAATTCCCATGAATTTCACTAGTGCCAAGACACCAACCAGGGGCTCGTTTGGAAACAGTTACAAGAACACAACTGAAATGATTAAATATGGTTTGATTCACCTCATCTGGTACCCACTACCTATCTTATGGTAGAACTTGATAGAGAAGATAATTTTAATAAAAACAAACAGATCCATGTAGCTAGAGTAGCTGTATCATTCGTCATTCCGAACAGCCACCGCTTACACTGAGCGATCAGAAGCCCGAAGACCATTAGGCGACCATCCCTTTAAAAACCTCCCCATTGCCTCAGCATTTCCTTGGGTCCAGCAAGGGGCAACGATTGCAGTAGTGGAGCTTTCCACAGCCACTCACGTAGGTGCGGGTAACGCAGCGTTGGCTTTGGCTAGAGAGAGTTAACAGGCAAGGTCCACATGCTGGAGGAGAATTGGTATCGTTGGTAAATGGTGAGCCTGTGTGTAATTGTGGGCAGGATGAAGCCAAAGCTGGAAGAAGGCATGATTTCAGTGATCTCACTGTGGGTGCGTGCAGTGTAAAGACAAAAGCAATTTGGACTGTGGAAGTCAAGGGGGTTTACTGACCAGATAGATCTTGTTGTATGGTTCCCACCTGGTCCTGCAAGCCCACCAGCAGCCAGCTAGCCCTGCTAGCAGCAAGCGTAACTCAGAACGGATTTAATGAGATCTAATTAAAGTACATTCACAACCAGGTTTAACACACAGGGCTTTTTTGTATTCCTCAGGCTTCTGACAAAGCCTGTGACCAGCTGTGAAAGTTAATTGTATGTTATGTTGTAACTGGCTGGGGCTGGCAGAGAACCTTTAGCCTATGGTATATTTTTGTCCCTTGGCAGCAACACAGAAGGAGGGAAGATTGAATTTCATTTCCCCCTGGTTTGATATATCACTAGTATGGCGATGTGTTTGGACATGTGTTTATGTTGCAGTGAGTTGCAGATGTGGTCTTAAACATTTTGTCTTTTTGCCTTCATAAAGTGGAATACAGGTTCTCGAGAGTTCATTTTCGTAGACATTTAGCCCAGATAAATGCTGCAATAGTGCTTGCCTAGTTTGCCATGCAGTAAAAACGGAAGGAAATTTTCTGTATTCTTTTATATCCTTAAAAAGGGCTTGCTTTTCTCATACAAGACTTCACTTGGCTTTTTTTTTCTGCTTTGGTGATTTCACTTTTAATTCCAGGTAATTTGCCTTTGCACATCTCATCATCCCTTTATTAATACCACGGTGATACTCATCTACTCCAGTTAAGTGGCTTTTGTTATTTGCATTTTAAACCATCCTATTTGGGTTTTATTGGTTGAGCTATTTGAAATCATTGTGAAAAATTTTGAGTGGTCTGCTCCAACAACAATTATTACAATTAAATCATTTATTACAATCAGATGATTTAGAGTCTGCTTGTCTCTGGACGTGTGCATAGTCCCTGCTACAGCTTCCTGGAGACTACTCCATCACACCAAAACCAGAAGAGCAGTTAACTTTTTTGGGGGGAGTTTGTATTAAGAACGTGCTTGGCCATTCCTTGTCTCATGGTGGGTTATGGGTTTGTTTCTTCATTCCTGCAAGCCCCTAGGTTGGCCGGTCTTGCTAGAACGGCTGGGAATGAATGGATCAGGTGGAGTGGGCACGTTGCAAGTATTCATTTCCTTGTGTTTCAGAGGCAGCTGTCTTTTCTTTCATCAAATTGACATTTTGTCATCAAACAGCAGAAAGACATGTTCTTCTTTTCCTGCTTCCCAACACCCCTAATAGATCAAATTTTAATGGATGCAAGTTAAATGTCTACAAAACAGTAATTACAATAGCACGATATGAACGTTAGAAGCTAATTGAATTGAATACCCTTAGGTTAAGAATTTTAAGATATTTTACTACAAGGGTCTCCACTGTAAAACAATTTTAACCTGCCCCCACAGATACAATATTCCATAGGAATAATAATAAAAAAAGAACGAGGCTAGCAGCAGCAGGAGCTCTGCCTGGAGGTGACAGAAGATTATAGGGTATGGGGACTTCAGGACAAATTGGCCCCTTCAGCAGGGAAATAGCTGCCTTGGGCTGAGATTACCTTAGTACCCCTCTGTGGTCCAAGTTCTTCAAGCAGCTCTACCCAAATACCAGGTCTAAACCCCCTGTGGCTGGTCAGTGGCCAGGAGATGGTGTCTTTTGGGGATGGCAGAGGAAGGGTACATAAAGTAAGGGCAACGAAGTTGGGGGGGGGAAAGGCTGTGCGGTTCACAGGAGCTGTGTTTTCAGTTTGCAAGCACAGCACTGCTGGATGGGAACCACCCTGTGCTTGCATGCAGGTCTGGAGCAGAGGTTTGCACTCCAGCAAGAGGAGGGAACTTTACAGAGGCACTTACAAATTTGTGTCTTTGGTGGGACAAATACAAAGCTTCTCAAGCACAGCCTGCATTTGAGCAGATAAGGATGCCAACCTGCCAGACTGGCTGGAAGTCCTTTTTGCACAGCCTGACATCTCCTAAGAGTGCCTCCAGCCTTTCAGCAGGTGGCACTGGCACTGCATGTGTCCCAGGCTGCAAGTATGGATCCCTCTGGCCACAAGAGTGGCTTGCTCAGCACATGGCCTGCTGCTGATAAGGGGATGCTCCGTGGTGACCAGCCCCTCGATTGGGAAAGTAATTCATCTTCAGCCACAGGTGAGATTAATCAAATCGAGGCTGGTAATGGTGATAAATTGCTCATTAAAAACCTACACCAATAGTCTGGTCCTAATAAAACTTTAGCAATTCTTATCCGCTGTGATGCTGCTGCTTTCCTCTAGGAGGCTGATAAAATGATAACACTGAAATTATCTTCTCACAGTAATTCAAATGCAACACTCCACCACAGATACCTGTTAGTGTTCTCGTATGAGAAATATTATTGGATTGTGTATTTCCTGTGACTGAGACCACTTTTGCCCATTTGCAGACCCTCGTTCTTCTCCAAGTGCATCCCCAGCTGCATCCTGACTTAAATGCTACTCAAGATATTTTCCCTTTGGCTGATTATTTTTTTTTTCCTGTTCTAAAAACTTGCAGTTGATAATCTCCCAGATTCCCTTCCTCTTTGTGCCTGAGCCCTCTTCACCACCAGCTCCTTCCGTTCCTTCCTGGCGATGGCTGGTTCAGTCCCTGTTCTGCCTCCTTCACACCTGCTCCGTGGAAGTGCAAATTCTTCTTTAGCATCAGTGAAGATACATTCAGAACGGCATTACCTCCACTGGGCTGGGTGTTTCTGCTGCTTAAAGGCTGGGAAATACATGAGCAAGTACCATCAAGAAATTACAGAATTGTTGTTTAATATTCTAGCACTATGACTCTTGTTAGCACCCACAGGATAAAGCACAAAGTTGTGTTAAGAATGGAATCATCAAGGAGAAAAAAAAAAAATCCAGTTTATTTCCTAGTAAGGTCTTCCAAGCAATACTCTACGTAACCCTTACTTGGCAAAAGGTATCTGTGCATTCAGTGTCCACAATACTGTATAAATATTATATACGAGCAAATGATATGGCATATAAAATTACAATAAATTATATGCCATATAAAAATGCATTTCCTTCCATGTATTTCATATTACTACATCTTTCCATAAAGTTTCAAGTTCCAGAATGAAAAGTCAAATTATATAAAGCAAATATGTCATCAAATATTCCCAAACATCTCTTTGTTGAGTTACAGCTTCACAGTGGGTTTCTTATAAATGCCACAAATGGAATGATTTTTATTTTAGTGCTCTGCTTCCTGTCTTAAATGAGGAAAGAAGAGGAGTCACCATAACAACTGTTCCACCACCGAGAAAAGCATAATTTTCTTAAAGCAATACATCTGTCAGGCAGGATAAATATATATTTGGGGCTTATTGTGAAGGATTACGGTTACATCCGTGTTGCCACAATAAAAGCAGATGAAGAAGCTGGCAAACATCTTATGTCCCAGCACCCCCAGACCTACAATTCCTCCTTCTTTTGATTTTCCTCACCTTACATGCACTTATCTGGGTATATTCAGGAATATTTCTACATACCACCACATAATTGTAATGGTTCTATTTCTTCCTGGTGCAATACCTAAAAAACCAATATGACGTGACGCTGATGAAGCTTAGCAGAGAGCAAGAGCAGTTTCTTTTGTCTCAGGTCGACGTGGATGTCTTGGGCTGTTTGCCCACGTGGAGGGGCTTTCCCACCATCCCAGGTATTTCAGTCTTAGAGAATGCCAAGGCCTGAGGCTTTGATGTGATGCTCATGTTTAATATCACTCCTGAGCTTCCTCTGTTAAGGTCTACATAGACACCTCATTATCAGCGCCGGTTCCTTCTTCCCATTGTAAGGCAAGCAGCATTTGTTACCAATAAGAAAGCAATCACACCACAGCTGGAGCATTCCCTCCTTTCTTCCTAAGCGTAAGTGGAGCTGGACAGAATAATTACAACACAGCAATGTTGGTAAATAAAACTAATTTGCATACAATGCCTCACTCCATACATCCAGAGAGCTGGATCCCCTGTGGTATTTTCAGCCACAGGATTATACATTTAATAACACCAGAACTCGTTATCCCTCACGTCTTCCACTGAGCCTCCCGGGGCAGATAACATCTTGCAGCTTGTTGGCGTGACAAGGAAAACACTCTAATCAAACCCTCCTGCGGGCCAGCAGAGCACATAATAACAAGGGATTTTGATGACTTTATCAAACGTGCATCGGAAGGTTCCTTTTCAAAAGAGGAACAAATTATCTCAGTGTAATGCAAAGCTTTGGGATA
Organism: Pterocles gutturalis; assembly: GCF_000699245.1. Taxonomy (NCBI): domain Eukaryota; kingdom Metazoa; phylum Chordata; class Aves; order Pterocliformes; family Pteroclidae; genus Pterocles; species Pterocles gutturalis. Next base: position 17,272 of record NW_010138095.1, on the reverse strand, counting down.
TACGGTGGGAAGGGCAGAAACCAGAAGGCAAAACGGAGGGACAAAGCTGTCTTCTGTGACTCGTCTTAACATGGTTTGTAATAGATGCTGTTCAAATTGCACTGCTTTTATCACTGGTTACCAGGGTTTGCAGCAGGATTTCCAGGGCCTGAACAGGGAGCTGGTAGTGTACAAACACCTGCAAATCGCATTATATCCCCTGGAGTTTAAAAGCTGCCCAGAGCTGCACCGCTTCAGGGTGTGAGTTTGTCAGGGCTTGCAAGAAAAAAAAAAACAACAAAGACTGGGTGGAGGAAGGCGGTGTGGCAGCTCCCTCAAAGGAAAGCCTGAGAGCCCACTCGGCTGCTTTTGAACCCTGCTGTGGAGCAATGGCTGCGTGGGGTGTTCCACGGTCTGACTGAGGTGTCTCCAGCCGGAGAGGTGGTGCTAAGTTCCCATGGGCACTGGAAATCTGTCACGTGCATGAGTGTAAGCCAATGGGTGTTCATAGTTCACTTACGTACATTTTTACATGCTGTAATTTTGCTTCCAGGTGAAAGGAACAGCAGCAAAGTGTGTTGTGCACCCCACAGGTATGTGGGAGAGCACAAACGATTTCACACCGCGATGGAATTGTGTCAGGCTGCAGCATGAGCTAATGGAGACCGGACTGTTAATCCTTCAGAAGAGGCTGGCCTTACTATTGTAAAGGATTTCTTAAGATGTGGGTCTATTTTCAGTCTCTTTACTCTTCCTTGGACAGTATCTCTGTATTTTCCTATACAATTAAATAATGTAATAGTTCTTTAACTCTGTGATATATTTTAGGAAGATCAATGCACTCATGGCTTTTTAGCACCTGTTTTTTTTTTTTGTTGTTTTTGTTTTTGTTTTTTTTTTTCTCATAGAGTAGAGAGGTTGGACGGGACCTCTGGAGATTGTCTAGCCCAACCCCTCTGATCGAAGCATGATCAGCTAGAGCAGGTTGCCCAAGGCTGTGTCGAATTGGGTTTTGGATATTTCCAAGGATGGAGACTTCACAGCCTCTCCCTGGAAGAGATTGGCTGCATCCATGCAATTCACAGCTTGTAACTTCTCCTGTGTGTAACACTCCCAAATACTGATTTATTTTTTTTAAATCCACACATAAAATATTACAGGCAATCATTGTTTCCAGTTCAACAGTAAAGGGTTTGAAGAACTGGAGACAAGCGCTTCCCAGAGACACTGGGCAGTGGTGTTCTCGTTACAGTCCAGACTGCTGGGGACTCTGCTACCCAAATTCCCAGAGTACAACCACTGAGCAAGCACGTCTGTGGAGAAGCTAAGGAGCAATACTGGGAAATGCTGGCATGTGTTACAATACCTTATACCAGCCTGAGAGTTCAGCTTCAAAATCCATCAGAAGAGGCCAGGCTGATGCTGCAGAAGGGCTGCACCTGCTTTGAAATCCTACCGGCACGGTGCAAATGGCACTTCAGTTATAGGTTGCAAGCTTAACATAAAGATGGTTTTAATAAATCCTTTGAAGGCAGCACGGATAACTTTTATGAAATTCATTTGATGGAAGGTCTCATCAATAATTTCCACACATTGTATGGGATCTACACATACTGTATGCAGTCTGAGCAGCTACCGAGACCCTGGGATCGAGGCAACCAGCTGTGGAGGCGATGACGAGGTTGGTGTCACAGCAAAGATGCCAGTCACTACAGGGTGGAGTCACCATCCCTGGAGGGGGTCAACAAACGTGTCGATGTGGTGCTTAGGGACATGGTTCAGTGAGTTAGGTGGCATTGGCTTGGACTTGATGATCCTTGAGGTCTTTTCCAACCTTAATGATTCTGTGATTCTATGATTTAGTTAGCGCTCCCAGTAGGTGGATTAATTTACAATTAGGCAACCATTTTTTAATAATTTAGTCGCCTTTTCCTCTGAGCTGGGGTGCAGCCATGATAACCCAGGAAAGAAGAGTGATGGCTTCAACAACTACAAATGCAATCTTGAGCAGCTTAATTAAATAGGGAAGGTGTTATTCATTCCTGTCACGAGGCAATATCCTCACTGTAATGAAATCAGTCATAATGAGCCATTGTATTCAACAGGACAAGCTAGTCAAGAAAATACTCTCTCTCTATGGCATTTTGGCACTTTTGGAAACATAAATTGGTTATGATTAACCCTAGAAGTTTTGCCTTGTCTTTTGCAAAACAGATGAGTGGATGTAGGAATTCATCCAGCAGCAAGGCAGCGAAGAGCTTTGCTACTGCCAGCAAACGCTTCACGAGGTCCTCCGCGTCACTCTTACACTCGACCTCACCTCCAGCCCGCAACAAGGTCTCGTGCTCCCTCTCTGTTGTGGTGTTTTTTGTTTTTTTTTAACTTGTCGGGCACTCTCTAGGTTTGCTAGAATTTGTTTGCTTGCTTCTGAAATATTAACAAGCGTTGTCCAGGGATGACATTAAAGCCAGCAGACCGCTTTTGGCTGCGGTGTGAAGCAGGGATGTGCCTCTCCAGGCAGCAGGCAGGAGTGGGCTTGCAGAGGCAGACTGTGGCGAGCCCTGCTCCACGCACTGCCTCAGCCTGAAGAAAACCCACCAGCGGGGACTCCTGAAACCAAACAATGCCTCAAAGAAGCCAAAAGCACAGGGAACAGACTTTTTATTTCATGTTTTTTATGAATAAGTGTGAGCAGCTAATAATACAACTGAACCAGAGAAACAAAATACTTCTACTTTCTTTAATCATGATTCTGGCAGAAGATGAAAAAACCCCTCGGTTTGGCTCACTGTCACATATTTCTCTCTTAAAATCAAGCAGCATTTCGAAATCCTGTGCCAGCTCTGAGCACACCCAGTGCTGCTTTGGAAGGCTCCCTCCTCTAAGAAGACAGCATCTCAACAGTTCTTGTTGAGGTCTTTTGCCACCCCAAATGCCCATCTTCACATTTTTTCCTGTTCCTTTATTTATCGTTAGTACAACTAAAAAAGCTTCAGCTTGTTTTTGTGCCCTGCCCATGAATTATTCTAAAATAAAATAACAATTCCAAACCCAGGGTTTCCTATCCTACACACTACACAAGAAGTGCAAGTTATTCACATTATCCTCTGATAATGTGACCTTTGCTATGGGAATAAAAACTCCAAAGACTTGTGATTGCTACTCACTCACTTTTTTTCCCCAACTGTGATTGCACTGCTTCAATTCTGTCAATAACATTTTCTTCTCCTTTGATACACAATCAGATTATTATTTTTTTTTTAATGGCAACCTGTGATATGTCATCTTTCTGCTCATGACAACATGGTCCCCAGGGCAGTTTCACAGTGAGTTTCTAACATCTTCCCAAGACTATTGTTAAAATAACAAACTGATTCATTAAAAAATTGCTCAGATGTAGAAAAACATAAAATAATAGATTTGATAGAGGTGAATTTGTATAAGGCTGAAAAAGGAAAATAATAACATTGTTCACTTTTGCAAATTTTGTCAGCATTCATGTTTCCCAGGAAAATGCTACTGGTTTAAGTGCAGGAATTAACAATTTTCTGAAATCTCTGTGATAAATATGACATCTGATACTTAAGGAATAACGATTACCCAACCCAAAGGAGCTATTTTTGTCCTGAAATAGACCATGCAACCAGTAAAGCTTTATGGCTTCTATGGCTTCTAATCATTAATTTATTTTTCACCTTGTCCTTGAGGGACAACAAATATAACCTTATTACCAAGAGGAGCAGCCTTTCCTTGGTGTGACAGGTAAAGAATTTAATCATTTGCCTTGAGGCTTTGTCAAACATTCCTTATTGCTGTGTTGACAATGAAATGTCAAAAAGGTCCTCAGAGCACTAATTTTATTTTACTTATTTATTTGGACTGGTAAGGGATGACAATAGAAATAGTAGTTTTTAAATTTAAACTTCAACCTAAGAAAATAAATTACATCATTGGAAGAGGAACTGTTTCCAGAAAGCCTGGATGGCAATACAGCTGAGAAAGGGGACAGATCTGAAGGTAAGAGGGCCCGCTAACTTTCTCATAGAAAAGGTCCCATTCAAGTGTCTTTACCTTTCATCCGTGCATCATGCAAGCAGCACATACACTACATGCACAGGGACTGTGCTCTGTGAGACTGGATCTTGCCTCAGCTCTGTCTTTCCTATCCATTACTCACCCCGTTTGTGCTCTGCTTCGTCAATAAGCATGGATAAAAAGTTTGTGAAACACTTTGGGATTAATGACATATACGGGATGCGTTTTGGTTCCCAGGGGATGTGCAGGAGCTGCCCCATTGCCTGGCTGAGGTTTGCGCTGAACCCAGCGGCCAGGCACCTCCCCTCTCCTCCTCTGTTGCATGGTAAGGTGGAGTTTGCCAGCTTCTTCGGTGTGTGAATGTTTTACACCCGTGCATTTCAAACTTTTGCGAAACGCAGCTGAAGTTCACAAAGGTTGAGCCCCGTGTTCAGCCTGAATCAAGTTTCCTGCCAGAAGGAACTGTTTCACGTGGCTGTTCCTGGGGGCGTTGGGGATGAAAGCCTCCTTTGGGAGCACTGCTATCCGACATAGTCTCAAAAGAGAACAACAGATCCTATTCACGCATGCTCTGGGCTCAGGCTCAGACACAAACCATAGCTTTTGACCCAACCAGAGCACTGAGACAGAACACAGGAAAAAAAAAAATTGGCTACAAATCTGGACCAAATCTGGAAAAGCATCACTGGTATAATGAAGGAGGTACACCAGGGCCAGCTGCACGGGCTCTGCAATGCTCTTTTGCGCCACTTCTATGGGGATTCAGGGGATTCTTGGAAGTTGTCCCTCTGCCAGCCTCCTTCCCACGAGAAGGGAGAGTGAGTTGCACTCCGGTGATCCGTAGCTGCACCAGGGCCTGGCGGGAGCTCTAGCTATAGGGCTTGCTGACCAGTCCAGGTCAGAAAGGGCTTGGCAGGCTCTGCTCAGTACTGGCTCCTGCCCCCGGGATGATCTCACGGGGAGAGCTGAGGAACACTCACAAAAAAAAGATGGGATGCGTTTTCACACAATGTGATTTTCCTGGGGAACTACAAACACTGCCGGACTTGGCAGGGTGAATTATTGCTGGAAGAGGGCTTGTGCAGGTGGACAAACACTTCTGTCATTTAAAGTGCACTTGAAATTCTGCAAAAGACAGAAATTGCTCCTTCATTTTAATTTTAAAAGGGCAAGACACTGGCAGGTCTTGGAACAGCAAACTGGGTGGTATATTTTTTACCACCTTACTTCAGCCCCTTTGTAAGGGGAGAGAGAGCTCTTCCATGGCCTGGGTGGCTCATGCCCCAGTGCTACATATGCCACAAACAAAAGCTCTTGATCTGTCCGAGTCACCAAAATCACAGACTGTGTCCATCCAGTCATTTGTAACTAACCATCTAAGGCAGAAGGATTTGACAGAAAAAACAGGCATTGCTGAACAGTCATGGCTACTCTCTGCACGGTAATGTGATATAAACTACAAGCCAAACGCTGAATACTGTTATTTTCCTAAACATTTAAAAGAGCCTTTTTTTTTTTTTAATAAAATGCACTTGGAGTTTAAGGCAGATTTCTGCACAGCGAAGATAGGTTTATTTTCAGTGAAATGGAAATGGAAAAAGCAGATTACCACTCTTTAAATTCCCCTCTTTGTTTTTCCTGCTTTTTCAACCTGATCCAAATCAATGTTCGTTTTTCTGCCAACTTCAGGGAGTGCTGAGTCAGGCCTTTGCTGACAACATCAGGGACTTTTAGCTAAGCTAGTCCTGCTTTACCCCTGGGGAAGATTTTAACTGTGGTGGAAGCCTCGGTGTTAACCTCATCATCCAGATCTAATAACGTCAAACAGTGAGGATGCTGTATCCTTCCAAAAGCAGTGTGAGATCTACAGATGGGCAGTGTTATGAACGAGGATGGTGCCACACAGTCTCTCTGTTAATTACTGCATACTCATGGCTATCACTGCCATCATGCAGAATTCCAGGGAGCTGCCTCTGGGAATGAAGAGTGAGAAATCTCTTGTAGCAGAGGAAAACTGAAAAACAAAGTTCCAGGAGAGTCATCCCTAGCAAACCCTTCTCTGGGATTACAGGCTGAAATAACAGCAGCAATTGGTAAACAGGCACTAATCGAGCTAGCAGGTTTCTCTGAGTGAGAGTAATTAGCTACTCTGACAGCTTCCAGTCTGCTCCAGGGGGCTGACGGGCTGGTGGAAAATGTTCATGGCAGACGTATGAATGTACACACCCGCACACAGATCCTGAGCAGATTATCAATGAGCTGCGCCATGGAAGTTCCCATGCAGAAAGGCTGCTTTCAGAAAGAGAAGTGCACTGTACAAAGCCGTGCAGCATGATGTCTCAGTGCCATGGGTGGCAGTGGGAAGTTCCCCATTTATTTTTATGAAGCTAGGATTTTACCTTCAAGTTTTACTTGCGTGTATTCTCTCTCCACAAGCCTGATCCGCAGGGGGTTTGAACATCTGTCAGATTCAAGTGGCAGAAGGAGACGGGCTGGGTTTTGTGCAAAGAACATATTTTTAATGGATTCTGCTAAAGCCTGAATTAACTTCACAACAGATACACTTGGGTACCTGCAACTGAAAAAAGGGCTAGGTCTAATTTTTGTGTCCATCTGCAGCCCACCCATAATATAGGGGAAAACTTATGAGATGGCATGTCCTCCATACATGAAGTCACTGGTCGATACCTTTACTGGACTAATCCCTCTGTTTATTCCATCCTAAAGGATGCTATCCTCTGCTAAACTGCGACAGCAGAATCCATTTGATGCAGTAGATTGGCAGCCTGGGATAAAACAACCACAGAAGCCTAAAACAGAAGGGACAAGAGAGTAAAAAGTCAAATATTTACCTTCTGTGGGGCACATTCACAAAGACTAATGGTTCTCAAAAGCTAGCGTTAATTCTGAATGCCCAGTTTAAGGCTGATGAAAGAGATCAGATTTCCAGAGGTCTGAGGCTGAGCACTGTCAGATTCCTCGGGAATTCTGCAGCTGGGATCTGAAAAGTGAGGAATTCAAAATCACTAGTCACCCAGCAGAAATGTTGGCCAGTATTCATGAATTTGGTCTCATTCCTAATTTTCAACCTCCAGCCGGGTTTCTTTTGGAAACTGTTCCATTTCAGTTCAAGTGTGCCTCTCCTAATTTCTTATCTCCTGCACTCTTGGCTTTTTTTCATTAAGGGAAAAGACAGATAAATAGCAAAGATGAGGGAGCTGATTTCCTATATAAGAAACCACAGGCTGTTGATAGTGTCTTCAGTGACTTCTACATTTCTCTGCTACTTTTTCTACTGCTGTTGTTTAAGTGCTGGGGTGAGCAACCCACGCAGCTGGAGGAGGAGGTGCAAGCTACACCTCTAATAACTGTGCAAGGTTACAAAGGTGGCACATAACTGCATGGAGGTACAACCTATTGTAGAGTGCTGGTAACGTGCAAAATGCTATTTCCCAGCTGTACTTCTGATGTATCTAAGAGTTTTAGATTACTCAAATCCAAGGCTGTACAGGTCTTCTAGCTCTCCTGTAGTCAGCAGCTTATATGTGTATGGATGTGAATCAGGCAGGAGACCTCAAGTTGAAGGTCTGAGCCTTGAAAAACAAAATTATTCAAGGACATTGAATCTTTGCAGACTGACTAGAAAACCCAATGAATAATGGTGTTAACCAGCAATTTCTGCTGGAAGGATTTGCAACTCACAAGAGTAGAGGAAATAATCTATGTCAGTGTTTTATACAAACTACTTTGTGTGTCTGAGCTTTCAGTTAGGTAGACTAGAGGAAAAGTCAAGTTAAGTGCCAATTTCATTAGATTCTTTCATTTTTCGTTTACCTTAAGGGTATATATAATTTGTATTTTTATTTACAATGGAAACTAAAATACTTCCTTGTATATTGCAAATAGCAAGTGCTTCCTTCTTCAATATTTGTAAAGCTTAGCAAGGCAGGGATTCGCGTGTATGTGCCTAATGCTGTGTGTAGAATAAACTGTGCTTTTCCTGAAACAGCATGCATATACCCTATGAAAGCATGAACATAAGAGAGGCTTTCTGGAGTAGGTCAGAATCACTTGGAGGACCCATTGCTCCAGAATTTGAGACAAGAGTTTGTGGTACAACGTTGTGCCGTGGGAGATACCCAGTCTAGCCCTGCACGAGCCTTGCCTAGCTGTGTTAAAGGACATTCTACCAAATGTAGAGCAGCAGCGTCAGTTTCTGCCAGGCTTATCTGTCTCTTTTACACCTCCAGGCTGAACTTAACAGGACATTCATTCAGTTTTTAGCTCTTCCTTTCTACCTCCATGGATATGGCTAACTTTCTATATAGTGGTGCAACTCAGAGTGATGGGGAGTGCCACGCTTTTTCTCTAGCTGTCTGACCTCTCCTGCAGCATCGAGATTGGGACATGTGTGCATGGACTGTCTCAGCCCAGGAAGAACCTCAGATTCTGGTTTCCTGCTTCCATAGGAATAGCTATTACCTAAAATTACAAATCCCTGCTACTGTCCCATCTGACATATTTGCAAAAGAGCGTTTGTTTGCCATAGAACAATTGCCAACACCACATTTGGAGATGAGTGGCGGTTTCAGATGTCTGGGTTAGTATTACTGAGGTGACATCTATTTGGAGAATCAATATCTTTTGTTAGATCAGCTGATGGGGTTGGAAGAAAACCTGATGTAGTTGAAAATAAAAAGCTTAGGAACCTTTTTGCTCATTCTAGGCAGGATTTATGCCACTCTGGGACCTCAGTTTACAAACACTCTGTATGCTAACGTAGGCTTTGGGCTTCTTTCTGGCTGCATAAGATAAGAGCTTAAGTTATTTGTGCATAAACTTGTCCACATGGAACAGACAATATTAAAGAGGAAAAATCATGGGAACGGTGAATATGCTGTCCTTTAAATTCTCACGTGAAAACAGATAACCCTTTATTTTGTATTACTTTATTAGGAAGTAATAAAGGAGAGCTAAAACTCTAGGGCTTTGCTAGTCATACTGTTTGCTCTAACACTGCTGATAATAAGCCACATCTGCTGATTATGCCATTTTGAGTGCTCTCTCCCTTCACCTCTGGCTCCCTGCCACACTCCCATATTGGCATCTGTAATAAATAACCTGTGGCCTCCAGCAATAACCACCATCTCCAAGCCTACCTGCTTCCCAGGGCTTTCAGTGGCAGTATCCACTCCAGAGCTGCAGATCACTTAATGAAGGAAATTTGTCCTGTCCATACAACAACTAACAGATAATTACGAGGCACAGAGAAGGGAAGAGGGAGATGAAAGAAAATTAAAAGGCAAATACTCAACAATGAAAGAATATCCTGGGTCCAGCATCTCCCTGAGATGGGCTGGGAGCAGAGGATTTGGTTGGGTCAATGATATCCACGTAGCACCGACACACTGCCCATCCAATAAGCCCTAGCCTGTGCTTAATGCCTCATCCATCACTGTGTGAGATGTGCTGTGAATTTCCAAGGAGAGGGTAATAAGAACAACTCCTACATGTGCACACACCCTCACACAGGAGCTCTTGAAAGGCAGGAATGTCCTTTCCCTGTAACTGCCCTGAAGGTGTTTCTTTCCAAAGAACCGCACCATAAGCCGTGTGGCTGTCCTTGCTGCTGCACATGGCCAACGGCTTTATAGGATACAGCTCCTAAAAGGTGCAGCTTGTGGCCTCACAGAGGCCTGTTATTAATCCATAGAGAGAAAAGGAAATGAAAGGAAAGCACAAAAAAGCATCCTAAAGGCATCCACGGAGCTATGGGCTCTTGCTGCGATAGGATGCCTCCATGTAAATCCTGCCTGGCCCAAGCCTTGGGAAGTCTGACAGAGGCTGAGGGAACTGCTCTGCTTCCACAAATCCTCCCCTGCCGGACGTGTGGAGAAGGAGCTTTGGCAGCGAACGCTTTATGGGCAGCAGTTGCTGCTCGTGCGTGCGGCTGAGCCCCAGCCGCCACCATGGCTGGCACGGCTCGCCCGGGGACGGGAGGCAGCACGGCCGGGCGAAGGGAGGCAGAGCTGCTCTGGGCACCTCTCAGCCTTTGTCAGAGACTTGCTGGGACGTGGGTTGTCTGTGGCATCAAGGGACCTTCCCACCCTGCAGGGAAGCTAAACTCACCTGGTTTTTGGGAGCACAGCGGTCTTCAGAGCTGCCAGAATTACCACTGCACGGGGTTTAGTGCAACAAGCTCAGCTGCTGCCAAGCACTAATGGTGAAAATGACACGAACTCCTAGTGTTTAATGATGAACGGTCTTCATATTCCCATTTTCCCGTGGCAGTAGATAGGCTTCAACAGGAGCGTTGGGCTCTGTTTCAGCAGCAGCAGCAGCCTATGAGTGCAATCGGAAACACACTTGGCCCCACTTGTGCAGCAAAATCAGCTGGGTTGGGATGTCATCCTAAGACTGATGCTCCACCGTTTCGATCCAACATCCCCAAATCAGTGCCATGCAAAGGAAAGTGATGACAGCTCCAGGGAAGTGGGACCATCTTTCCTGTGAGGACTCACTCCTTGCCCATGAGGTATGTCAACTGGATGTTACTGTTAAGTCCTGTGACTGGGACACGTCAAAATGTTAGTGCTCACTCTTATTATCTTTGTATTTCTCAGCAGAAGACTGCTTATAGAAGTGATAGCGATTCTACCTTCTTGCATATGAGACAAACATTGCTGTCTTACTAGAGAGCTTTGCATTTTTCAATCAGAAAAAAAAATTAAAGGAGACTGTATTAGAAGGGCATTAGCAGAGCTTTCCCACTCAAGACTGGTAGAAAAGCCCTGAGAATACAAAGGACAACACAAGGCAAACATCTGTTCAAATAAAGGGAGGTAGACGACTGCCTTTTGTTGCACTGAGTAATATTCCACCTATAAAAATTAACCACTGTGTTTCTCCCCACACTTTATACCCTATTCAGTTCTCCTTAGGATTATGTTTACTGGAAAGTTTTGCTTGTGTCATTTCTTTTCATAGCAAGCTCATTTGTGCTTCCATGTAGCTTAATCACTTTTTCTTCAGCCTTCTATTGACAATACTAGCCTGGGACAAATAAAAAGCCATCATTCACATGAATAACATACCTTCTTAACACAAGCTGACATAGGAAAGCAGGCTAGGGCTCAGGCAATCCCCAACCTGCTCCATTAAGAGATGACATTTTTCACAATAGATCTGTTGGACCCCACTGGAAATAAAGGGCCCTCATCACGGCGGGAATTAGCGCGCGCGACAGGTGATTATGTTCTGGACATGTTCCAGTGCCAGCTGTGTTGCTGCACGTTATTTGTAACCTCTGTAATTGTGGCTTTTCAAAACCATTTTTATTTGGAAAACCAGCATAAAAGGACAAAAAAAAGCCCCATTACCATTTGTTCAGGGAAAAAAAAAATCAGCATTTCAAAGCCTGAACAGTAGTGCCCTGTTTTCTGAATTGCTGGCTTGGACTCCCTTATTCTAACAAAACCCCAAACCCTCATGTAATCATTGTTACACATCACCCCCTCGCCTCAGAGTCCAGTTACAGTTCCTGCTTACAAATGACTGGACCAGCAAGCATCTGCTTGATGTTAAGAAATATGAGTTGCTTGGCTTAAATAAGTAAGTTGGAAATAGAACGAGTCACTGAGAGTTGTAACACTGTGTGATTTAGTATGCTGTTTGCTTAGCTTTACTCAGGGAGTAGCTAGATTGGCTGAAGCCTGAGTCCACAAGCCATAAATTTCCACTTAGGTGTATTTTTCCTTTTAGTAGCTGGTACAGTGTGCTGTGTTTTGGGTTTTTTAGTGTGAGAATAATGCAGATAGCACACTGAAGTTCTGGTTATGGCTAAGTGTTATGGCTAAGCATTTATCCTGCGTCTGGGACTTTTTATCCTAAGACTGGGACTTCTGCAGTTTCTCCTATTCTGCTGAAAAAACAGACTAGAAGACATGAAGGCTTCAAGGGTACACCCATCAACAGAAGGTGCAACTCATCCAGATAAGAACAACTGACAACCTGCCTAGAGGCAGAGAAAGAATCCAGCGATGAGGTGTTAGAAGACCCCGGACTGAAAATCATAATGGGACCAAAAGCCCCATGAACAGCATGTGAACAGCAAGCGAGGGGCAGGAGAAGGGTCTTTAAGGGTACAATTGCCCAGGAATTTCTTGCCTCGGGGTCCCTCTCTGGAGGCACCAGCTTAAGCTGACCTCGCTGCTGTACCAATTCAGAAATTATTTATTTTTTTAAACTTTGATGCCTGAGACTCTACTACAGCAAACCTAGGGTTTGGACGATGGAGGCAGCGCTGGACACCCACACGGTGCAGGCTTCTTTGTCATTAACGCCTGTGAAGGCAATTCCTTCTGAAATATCAAAAAGGTTGAAAAGCTGAGTCTGTTCAGGAGGGTCACTTGAGCAGTAGGTAGGCAGTCTCCTGTGGGTTGAATCAAGCAGGGAACAGAGAAACAAGCCATCTGAAGTTGCTCCCAAATGAGCTTCATGGGTGTATTCAATTGTACAGGCTTTACATGGGCTGGCACCATCAGGCTGTGCCTAGAATGAGCCTGAGAACTGCACGAGCCCTCTACTACCAGCTCTGCGTATGCTGCTCCTCTGTGTAGGTCACTACTTTTGTCACACTGAGTCACCATTCGATCAGAACTGCCCATGGAAAGAGGACATTCATTTCCTTTGCTCTGTACAAACTTTTGGTTGCTACGTGAATAATAATTCTTTCACGCTGTTCATCTTGCTTGCCTTGGCACTTTAGGAAAATTCTAGTCCTTGATTTTCTTTCCTTAGATCACATCTGAATATGGATTTAGAATTTGGTGGGAGAGGGTTACTCTGTCCCTCAAAATTACAAAAATTGCCTGCCCATTATGCAAGTGATGGATTACTAAGGCAGTAATGTGGGTAGTTATATTCCTGGTGGAATAGATAATCTAGGCATGAATCAGCTGTATATTCAGAGCAAGTGCTTTTACATCTGACATCCATGATTTCTGAAACCACTAGAGAAAAAAAAAGTATATAAAAAGAACTTACATGAGAAAGGAAGGAAGTTTTAAGAGCTTTCCTAGGTTTTTTAGTTGCCAGGGTAACCATTTTACTTGGTAATCAATATGTTTGGCATGTTTCTGTTGCTTTGTGACTACTCCCATGGACACCATTGAAAGGTGTTTGGGGAAAACACTGGAAGTGAAGACAACTACAAACTTTGAAAAAAAACCTGCTTCAGATATGAGGAAAGGAAATAACTTATCCCCCAAATAGTCTGAGGCTGTATCAGATTTTCTTCAGAAGTAGTAGAGTAATTTTCTCTAATAGGTTTGCAGGGTTTGAGAGAATCCTTTGGAGGATATGAATTTCAGTACAGTGCCTGCCAAGCTGAACAAAAACTACAGCTGAGTTGTTCCCCGTGTTACGTGTATTGCATTGTGCCAATTATTTTGTAGCAATCAGTGAAGCACTCAGGAGTGAGCAACTCCTAAATTTAAAAAAAACCACAGAGCAAGCCCACCACCAAGCTACTTTAACAAAATATCTGAGCAACGTTGCTTATTTAAATGTATTTTTTAATAAGGCACTGCAAATATTAGGCACTGATCCAATGTGCATTATTAAGAAATTTAGGAATATCCCTGCATAATACTCAGTATTTTCTATCTGAGCCTTTCAGAGTGGTTTTGTATTATTTACAACCTAAACCCAGAATACACTGGTAGAAACTGGCAAAACTGTGTCCTCAGTTTCACTGCAAAGCAGGACCTGGCTTGCTGCTGCAGATGTGGCTTATTCCTTTGCTGACACTTCCATTGTTCCTATGTCGGCAGTTACGTGGAGGAGAAGCTTATGACCCGTCCCTCTTACTCCTCCTGCCCCGTTTCTTTTCGTCCTTCGGCTGCTCCATCACAAGGACTGCATCAGATGTCTGCGAGGAAGCTGACCTAGGTTAAAGAGGTTGCACAACCTACAACCTTGCATTTCTGAAGCAAAAGAGCAAGGGAGCTTTAATCCATTCCCCATTTTTCAGAGCCTCATCCTACCCCCATGTTCTGAACAGCTCTTATACCCACGAGACATCAAAATGTTAGAAGAACTATTTATTCACTTCAGCCTATTTTTTTCTTGCAGCTTTTTTCAAACAGAGAATCTTCAAAAACTTCACAGCTCAAGATAAAATTAGAAAATGCTTTAAAGAGCTCACTGCAGAGATGGTGAGATTGCAAGAGAGAAGACATAAGGAGATATGTCAGAACAGAAAATAAAGAAGTTTTTATTCAAATGAACGTCTGGCTGGATGGGCATTTCCCATAGCTACAAGACAAAAAGAAAGGGGAAAAATGCAAAAATACTGGCTGTTAATAAATGGAGGGAGCTATTTTAATTTTATCTATTGGCATTTACTTCCTTCACAGGGCATCTCTCCATGGGTTACTGGATGGTATTGTGCAGATTTTGTGGTGTTTGGAGATGCTCCTTGCGAAAATGTCTCTGTACAATCAGTTCTTACTGAACCAATACAAATTTTCTTTCTCTGAAAAATACTCGGAGGCCCCAGTGCTGGATTTAGTGCTCCTGAAAAAGGACAGAGGCTTCAGTCATTGATCATGTCCCTGGTAATTGATGGTGTGGCAAAGGCTGGTCCTCTCCTGGGAAGTAATTCTGAGATACCCATGTCAGGTGTTTGCTTCATCTGTGGCACTTGTCTTTCTCTATCTGATGTTCTTTGTAAGCAATAACTACTGCTGGTTTTGGTTTCTGTTCTAATTAATGGCTCCTTTTGTGGCTGTTATCAGTGGGACCAAGAGCTCAGGTACCTCTGCCTGAGGAAAAATAAGACCATGAAGCGCAAGGCTGTCATGCCAGTATCTGTTGTTTCTGATAAAGAAAAGGGAAATGTTACGTTTGCAAACCGAACTGAAGAGGCTTCCCATCTCTGCTGAGGAAAAAGGATGGACAACACGTTCACCGTGAAGCCGCAGACGATGATCTCAGCCAGCTCCCTCCAGGCAGGTCCCCACTGCAGTGCCTGGAGCTGCCCTGCGTGATGGGTACTAGTGGGGTTTTTACATGGTCTACTGAAAAATATCCCACCCAGGACCGCGTTCAGACATTTGGCAGTTTGGCTGGGTTGAGCCCTTTGCTGTGCCAGCCGGAGCCCCAGGAGTGCAGAGCTGGTTTCGGAACCAGGCTGGACACATGCACAAGGCTGGGCACAAGCCTTTACCAAAGGATTTATTTTTTTGTTCCTTATAGCTGCAACTTCTAATGACGTAAGATTTGTGAGAAGCTTGCCTTGCATAAAGAATTGCAAATTTTTGCAATTGCAAACACAAAAAAACCCCAACCCTTGACCTCATAATTTTTTTTTTCAACTGCATGATCAAACTCCAGATTTGGAAGCCTCATCTCATATTTTTTTCCTTCTTCAGGCTGACAATGTTGTGTTAAAGTCTGTTCTACCAGCAGGAACGAGCCAGCAACTTGGTGGTACCAACTTTTTCAGGTCTAACCCCTCTTGGCCACTCTTACAGGAAGGACAGGGTACGCCTCCCCCTCAGAGACTCTCCTGATGTCTGATGCCTCTGCTGCACCACATGCTTGTCTATACTACACATTAATTATTTAAAAATACGTATTAAACTAGAGTTAGGGTTGAGAATATATACCAGTATGTTAAGGTAATAAAACCTTACGGGGATATTATAATTATCCCATAAAGAAACATGACAGTCCCAGTGACTTTAGATGAAGCATAAAAGAAATGAAATTAGGTTAGAGAAAGGGAAAATGTCTCCATATAACCTTTATGAGAATCTCTAGTGAGATCTTGAGAATTAAAAAAAGATAAAAAATATCAGTTTAAGCTAAAATGTCTTCTACATAAGCAAGCAATCATTGCTTTATGCTCCTCTAGCACTGAAGCACAGGATGCCTAAACCAGGCTAGCTGGCAGGGGGCTAAACTTTGCTCATATTGCCGATTGCAAAGGCTGTGTCAGCTCTGTCGTGGTTTACAGGGCTCTTCAGAGCCAGGTTCCAACACACTGGAAGCTTCAGGGAAGACATAAACGTGGCTTTTGTTTGGACAAAGCTTTCCCAGGCTTGTTGTGAGTGTGCTCTGCTTGCTCTCTTCTCTTAGAAGAAATTTTATTCTTTGCACTTGACAGCATTCTTTTGTCTGCAGATGTTTCTTAATTGCTTTCAGTTTCAACAACAGCCATATGAGACCTATAAAATGAAAAAAAGAAAAAAAGAAATTTTATTAAATGTTATGGAAAAAGACCTAAGCATGAAACTGAAAGATTTCATGAGTAAAGCAAGGAAAAGACAAATCACGTTGGGATGTAAGATGGCTAAATTGTGACAGTACACTTTCATCTCCATCTTGCACTTAAATTGGGCAGTCTTGTGAACACTGACTGTACAGCCAAGGTAATAACAATATCAAACTCAATCAGACTTCACGGGTTCCAACCTTTCCAAAGGCAGCTTGCAACTGTGAGATGATCTACTTATCCACGCAACTGCAAAGCAACCTGGATGTACGCAGAAGATGCATAAATGTCAGCAAACACAGCCCGGGTGGGATGCTAGCATCATGCAGAAAAACCACATGCAGGAAAATGAAAAAAAGTAGGTGATTAAATCAAAAGAACCTGCTTCTGCATGTGCCTGAAGTAAGGAACACCATGTTTGTCTGGAGGAGGAGAAATGGGCTGATGCCAACCTGGTTTTGACGTTGTGTTCAGGTAGCAGGTTGAGCTACGCTCAGAAACCAGATCACGTGTAGCCACAGCTCAGCCTCCCTACTCATTTAGTGTTAATCTTCGCTTTTGTGTGTTGATTGCCATCTACTCTCACTATTTTTCATGTTTATATCCACCCTTTATTATTCCCCATTGCATTACTCTAATTTATAGGTAATGTCACAAGACAAGCCCTACACTTCCATTATCACTCTCTGGCAGTGCTGCTCCCCTGGTTCTGCTCCATTGCCATGTCCCTGTGTGTTGCGAGTGTAACTTCACTCATTCTTCAATTACTTTTGTTCTCAGAATGAGGCATCCAGTGGACTCTCGAGTTGATGTGATATATTACATAGAATCAGAAAATAATTTAGGTTGGAAAAGACCTTTAAGATCAAGGCCAACCATAAACCTAGCACTGCCAAGTCCACCACTAAACCATGCCCCAGAGCACCACATCCACATGTCTTTTAAATGTCTTCAGGGATGGTGACTCCACCACTGCCC
>NW_010138094.1:3765-12643 GCF_000699245.1 Pterocles gutturalis | reverse complement strand
GGCTTGCGGTTCCCCTGGGGCAGGGAGGGTGCGGGGATCCCCCCCTGGGGGCTGCGGCCCCAGGTACCCTCTAGTCGATGGAAGGGTCCCCATCGGATGCAGATCCCGAGGCTGGAATAGGCGGATGGGGATGGCAGCATCCACAACTGCCTCCGCTCCTTTTTTGGGGAGGGGGTTCACAGCTTGCCCCCTATCTCCCCTCCCTCAGTTCCAGGCTAAGGGCCCCACTGGGGGCAGAGGAAAGAAAGATGCTGCCTGTCAGCCCTGCTTTGGGGTGACAATAGCTCCAGATGGCAGCCGGTGGGGACCTGCAGCCCCTCGGAGGTCTGGCTGTCCGCTTCCTCCGAGCCCCTGGATCCGGGAGGAAAACGCAGCCTTTCCCCTTTAGCTGGTTATTTCCATCTGCTTGAGAGCTGTTCTGCTGCCAAAGCTCTTTTGCAGTGCACATTTCATTGAGACCGCTGGCAAAGGCAGCTGAAGCGTGCTGGAGCTGGGAAGATGGGACTTTGAGCACTGGGACAAGTTCTGGAGGGAGGAAGGCTCCAGCCAGACACGTCCCTGAAAGCTGTCTCTGTGGCGAGGCAAAATAAGCAATAAGAAAAGAGGAGAGGCTTTTTGCAGCCTTTGGCATCATTCCCAGCTCTGCAAGAAATCCTGCGACGCCCTTTTGGCCTGACCTCAGCCAAACAGACCTCTTTAGCACGGGGCTGTGGGTCGTTGCTTGCCAGCAGCTGGTGCAAAAACACTCGTGGGTGGAGGAAGCTGACCCAGCTACTCCCGTGGCATTGCAGATTTCGTTTTAAAGCAACAATTCTTACGCTGTGGATGAGAAAGGTAGCTTTACTGGTGTAGCTTTGTGGTGCCACTGTCTTTTGCTGCTTGGTTGTTGCCTGGCTGAAGCACGCTGGGTTGGACAGGAGTAGCCTGGGCTGTGCCGGAGCTGCAGGGACAGGGGTGGCTGTGCCTTGCTCTGCTGTTGAGTGCTGTGACAAGCAGCCATGATAGCTGCTGAGCTCTGCGGGGGGAAAAAACAGAGCAGGCAGCATGATGCGAGGTGTCTTTGCAGCAGAAGACAGTGTCTGGCATGAATTACCCCCCTGCTGCCCAGGGGAGCAGCACTGCCAGCTCCGGCTGCCTGTCCTGCCCGCTCCGGAGCTCCGAGCCGTGGCGAGGAGCTCTGCAGCTGCGTGTGGTTACCTGTGTTTGTAAACCTGGCTCGGAAATGCTTTATTTTCCTTGCAAGAAACCTCATCAGAAGCAGGTTGTTTGGTGACGCGTCTGCGGAAGGTGGGTTTCTCAGGCAAGGGGGGATTTCTGGCTGGAGCACATCTGTAGCATCTGCTGTGTTTGGGATGGGGCTCTTGCCTTTCCCACCCTCGCTCTGCAGCTGGCCAAGCTGGGAAGAATGCTTCAAGGGGAGGTTCAGACCTTTCCCTTTGAGACCTGAGCCTTGCAATGTCTGCTTTCCTCTTCTTTTATTCCAGCCCAGTGGACTGCAGTGCTAGAAACTCTCCCCATTACTGCTTCCTCCTAAAAGCAGCTCAGCTTTTGCTTCCTTGCAAATGGGACTGGCCCCAGAGCCTGCGAGTGGCTGTCCCTGGGACTGGGGGGGGCTGGAGCTCTGGAGAGGAAAAGAAGCTGGTCTGGGGGCTGTGGCATGTTGCTGGATTCCAGTAGAATTATTATAAAGGCTTTTTTTTTTTTTTTTTTTTTTAATGTGTGTCTTGAGTGGCTTTTGCTTTTCCTCTGAGGAGGAGGGATGCTAGTGCCCAGCAGTGCCCAGTCGTGGGAAAACGATCCCTGCAGGGATTTGCTTTCTCCTCGTGCAATCCTGGTGGGGAGTTGACTTTCTGGGAATGTTGCACATGGGGGTAAGGAATACCCCATTCTCCTAAGGGCTGGGCTGAGCCCCCCCCCATGGATGGCGGGATGGGAATTGATGGGCTGCCAAGCCTGCGGCTTCGGGAGGCTGCTCTCCACCCTGGGACCAGCTGCTGAAAGCAAACCTCCAGCAGTGCCAGCCTGCTCGCTGCGCAGGATTCGCATCCTCTGCCTTCCTGTCTTCAGCTGTTAATTTTAAAGCAGGAATCGTTTCTTTCTGCCACTTCTGCATGGCCAGTGTGGCGATGGCTGTGACACCATGATTCATGGCTGGGAACAACCTGGCCACAGCTCTGCTGTCCCAGCTCGCTCACGTGCCACAGCGCAGCTATTTAAATGCCGCCCTGCCTTTGTCCTCACCTGGGAGTCTCCCCTGCCCTCTTGATCTCTCATTCTCTCCTTTTACTGAGTCGTCATAAAAATTTACTCCCTAAAGGTCTGGGTGCCCCGCTTGTAGCCAGCAACACCCACGGGCGACTGCGGTGTCTGGCAGCTTCTGCCAGCGGCTGGGCATGGAAACGGTGAGCTGGAGCCATGGTCCGTGGCTGGCCCTCGGCCCCCAGGGCTGTGAAATACCATCAGATTATTTTAGGAAATGTTGATTGGCAAAAAAGAGAAGTTTTCTGGTGGTTCGGTGGTTTCTTCTGGAGCTTGTGGTAGTCATGTTTTCTTTGCGTTTCTAACCGTCGTTAGACTCTCTGTCCTCCCCTGGTGTTTTTATTGAAACGTGAGATTTTTTCGTTGCAAATCTTGCCTTTCAGAGCTCTTAAGGGGAAAAAAAATAAAAAACCCAAACCAGGTCTGGGAACAGTGACCTGGTCCCCAGGGTGACAGCTGGGTTCCAGTGGCTCCTTGCAGAAATGGGGCTGTTCCTGCACCCTGGGCAAACCCACCCAGACCCTGGTGATGGGCTTGGATGCTGTGGAAGCCCTCCCCTCTTGCTGGGTCTTGTTTGCTGGTGAATTTGTGACTGGTCTGTGCTTCTGTCAGCTGGAGATAGCAGCCAGGGAGAGGAACTGAACTGTTTGAAAACACCTCCTGCCACCCCAGCCGCTGGCTGCCTGGTGGGTGCAGACCTTGGGTACAAAAATCCTCGATAAAACCATGAGAACTGGGAATAGTGGCGGCTTTCAGTGGCTCCGTCCAGCTGGAAGAATATGAGGTCACTGGGAGTGAGCTCTGCTGGTGGGTGAGGTGGCCCAGGGTAGCTTGGGTTTGGGTGTTTGGGCAGGGATGTGCAGATACAGGGGACCTCCTGTGTGTGCTGTGGGGCAAGGTGGAGAACCTCCCAGTTTGGGGTCTGGAATGCAAGAAAATGGATGGGGGCTGGCATTTCAGGCTGCTGCAAACCTGCGTGGGGAAAGGCTCCCTCGTGAGACCTGACCCACACCTGGGTCCGTCCTGGCAGAGGACACGGACACCCCACGTGATGCTCACTGCAAGATCACTTTGCTGACCAGCTCCTCGCACAGCCCCCAGCTTGGATCTGGAGCAGCACACTGGTGAGAAACAGGCTCAGGTCCCCAGCCTGTCTGTGACACTGTCCCCATCCTCTGCCGGGCTGAGCAGGCAGGTAGCATGGCCACAGATGATGGCATTTGGAGGTGCCACCGGGTCTCTGGGCCATGTGTGTGCTGCCACGCTGGGCTCCATCCTGCCCACCAGGCACTCCTGCTCTGGGAGTTTTCTTCATCCTGTGGCAGGGATTGGGGAGGGATTTTGTACCAGCTGTGGCAATGCTGCCCAGCACCAGGACCTGTGGCCTGGAAACTGCCGTGGTTCTTCTGCAGCTTCCTGACAGCTGCTCTGGGCTCCAGAAATAGCTGCTGCTCGGCTGGGGAGCTCCGGTGTCCCCACCTCCAGCTGCTTGGGACAGGGCTGCTGGGTCCCTGCATGGGGATGCATGTGGGTGATGGGGGGCTTGGGGGAAGAGGCAGAGGAGGAGGAAGGTGAGATCTACCGACAGATGCATCTCCCAAGAGCAGATGGCTGCTGAGGCCATGTGTAATTACCTGCTGCCGAGGCGGGCATTAATTGCCGCTCCAGTTGTGGATGCTGCCAGGTGGCAGTTGTCATCTGGAAAGTCCCCGCCGCTCCCTGGCAGGCAGGTCGTCTCATCCGGCCGTCCGCCGGATTGCGCATGGCATGAGCACTAGTCAGAGGCTGAGACAATTTCGGGTACAGGCTTCTCCCCCTTCCTCTTTCCAAATGGCCCCCCTTGGCCCCCTCCTGCTGACAAGCGCCCAGCTGCCATGGCTGGGTGGAAGAGCACTTGGGGGTGCCCGTGGGTGCAGGCAGCACCCCAGCTCCAGCTGGCACCACCCCCAGGGCCATCTCAGCTGCCAC
Organism: Pterocles gutturalis; assembly: GCF_000699245.1. NCBI lineage: Eukaryota > Metazoa > Chordata > Aves > Pterocliformes > Pteroclidae > Pterocles > Pterocles gutturalis. The sequence goes on along the minus strand of NW_010138094.1, from coordinate 8,416 downwards.
GCTGCCCTGCTTTATAGTGAACTGGCGTCGGCAGGGAGGGGGTGGGTATTTTTCATAAGCTGGGGAATAATTCACAGCAGATGCTTTTATCAGCCGCAGGAGATGGGCGAGTCCTGGGACCAGGAAGCTGCCCGGCCATCCCCAAGCCAGACCTCAGCAAGAGGGAGGCCTTGGGCCACCCACAAATGCAAGAAATTAAAAAAGCAAATAGCATGCTGTGTGCGAGTGTTTCCTTGTACTTGGCTCCCAGCCTGGCTGATCCCAGTGTTCCTGATTTGGGAAGCCCTGCTGTTGGCAGCTCTGGCTGAGCTGGAGGGCGGAGTGGGTCCCTGCCTGGCTGCTGGGGCTCATCTTACCCCCTGAAGCACTGCCCAGAGAGCCCACCAGCTGTGGGTTAAGGCTTTTGCAGCTTCAGACACTGCTGCCTCCCCAAACAGCCCCTCACAACCCTTTCTGCCCCCCCAAAAATATCCCACAGCGAGGGGGAGGCTCCAGTGACGGTGCCAGGGTCTGCACTGCTGTGGGTGGATGTTCACGGACTGGGTCTGCATCTGCATGGGGACATGGGGGCACACCGCTGTGACCTTGGCAACTCCCACACCCCACAGGGGTGAGAGCCGGCCGCGGGTGGGGGTGCTGGTGATGCCTCCTCCCGTGACACTTCTCATGGCCATGAGTCACCCGGCATGGTCACCCCGAGCAGGGCTGGAGGGGGAAGTGCCATCACCTGGGACACTTCTCAGCTGGCCGCCCAGCAGTGGGACAGCCCTGCGACCGTTGGTGTGGCACCCCGGACCCCTGCACGGGTGGGACCAGGGGACCACAGCACTGTCCAGGGACAGAGGAAGGTGATGCTGTGCTCCATTGCCTTGCAGGGATGCTCGGCTGGGAGGTAGGTGACTGAAGGGCGGGCATGGAGGGGAGAGGACCCTACCGCATCTACGACCCTGGCGGAGGGACGGAGGAGGATGGATCCACGGCCTTTGAGCGGCTGGTGGAGGAGAATGCCCGGCTGAAGGAGAAGATGCAGGGGATCAAGTCCATTGGTAAGTGCTGCGGGACAAAGGTTGCCATTGGGGCAGCACAGCCTGTGCCCACCGAGCCTGGGGGCTTCTGGCTCTATTTAGGAGGGGTGCTGTAAGAAGCTGGGGGTCTTGGCACTGGGGCAGCAGAAAGTTCTCCCCATCCTGGGGGCTCAAGCAGGACGACTGGGCTTTTTCACATGGGAGTGCAGATGGAGCAAGGCTTTTGCTGGACTAGAGTGTGCTTTATGGTGGGATAAATGGCTGGGAAAAAAAAGCAAGTGATGGAGCACAGTATGCTGGGATCTGTTCTGGTTTTGATGAAAGCCCCCACCTCCTGCAACCCCTGTCGGGTCAGGGGCTTTTCCCAGGTACTGCTCAAAGACGCTGGTGTTGGGTATTCCCTCCAATGGCAGGGTCATGCTGGAGTTGAAACATTGCCATTCCCTTTCTCCTCTTCGCCCGCCCTCCCTCACACGCACCTGGTTTTGCTTTTGGTCTCATGACCCAGCTTCCGCTTTCGGGTCCCGCTTCTGCAGCCGAATTTCCACCTGCCTCGTGATTCCCGTCGTGTCACCATGCCCCTACCTGGGACCCTGGGAGCAGCCGCCTGGGGTGGGGAGAGGGTTGCATTGCTGGTGCCAGACCCCCACGCTGGCAGGCTGTATCCCACACTGCTTGGGCTTAAATTTGGCTCTTCTGGGAAGTGGAGGAGACCTCTGCAAGATGCTGTGCTGCTCTTCTGCCTCCTGTAACCCATCCTCTGTGTGTCAGCATGGGGACTCTGCAGCCAGTGAACCACTGATACAGCTTTGCTGTTGGATTTGGACAAGAAAAGTTCTTTCTGGATGAAGAAGGACCATGCTGGGCACTTTTCCACCCAAGCAGGAGGCTCGGTGCAGGTGGATGGAGCTGCTGCAGGGCAGGCACTTGGGGAAGGGAGGCTGAGCATCTTTGTGTTGTCCACAACAGGAGAGCTGCTGGAGGAGTCCCAGGTGGAGGCATCCAAGCTGCGGCAGAAGGCGGAGGACCTCGTGAAGGACAACAAAATGCTGATAGCATCATCTGCCTTGGAGGACCTGCTGGTAACCGGAGGTAGGAGACAGGAGGCTCGCTGAGGAGGGATAACCTGGTGGCTTGGGAACCTGAGCTCTGGAGAAGGGCGGGGGTGCAAAGGAGACTTTCATGAGGGTTTCTTGCAGCCCTCACGTGTCAAACCACTGCTGTCCTCCCTTCTGGAGAGAGGTTTCTGTCCTGTCCCTGTAGCCAGGGAGGAAGCCATCCATCAGTGCCTGACCTTGCAGGGTGCCTGCTCTCTGCACCCCTGTGCCGGGTGGGGAGAGGCCTCGCTCTCCAAAAGGCTCACGGCTACATCCTCTCCCCTCTCCGCAGCTGTCGGCCCAGATCCCAGCTCCACACGTGTCACCCCGGGCAGCACTCAGCCGGACACAGAAGCACGGAAATCTCCTCCAAGCGTGAGTCTGGTGAATGGGAGAGCTGGTGTTGGCATGGCTGAAGGGAGAAACTCTCCATCGAGTTAACACAAAAGGAGGCAGCCTTTAGCCTCTAGAAATGGGGATAAATCTGAAAGGAGGGGTCAGGATCCCTGCTGTGTTTCCATCCCAGCAGGGATGCGGTGGGCATCCTGGGTTGCCATTCCCCAGCGAGACCTGACCTGGTGCCTCCCTTTGCAGGGATCCTCCTCGGAGTTTGAGATCGTTGCTGTTGAAGCGCAGGGGTTTCCCCAGGAGAGCGGTAGAGCGGTGAGTGGCCGTGGGACTGCTTCTCTTGCCTGGCCAAGATGGGGAGAGGGGACAATGTGTGGGCTGCCCTCCAAGGACAAGGACTCCCAAGTATAAGTGGTCTGGCTGGGCTACCTGGGCCTGGGGCCAGCAAAGCAGCCACAGGCAATCGGGGACAGCGTCATCTCCAAGTGCCATGTGACAGTGACGGGAGGGGCTGTGACAACCTGAGGATGCTCACCTCCTGACACCCACACGGAGTGGGAGGACCAGGTCTCTTCTCCAAGCCCCATCATTGCTGACAGGGTCTGCCCCAGCCAAGGCACCTCTGTGTGCTCCATTTGCTGCCACCTGAATGTCCCCCCTGGCTGGCACTGCTCTGTCCTGTCCTACTCCACCTTTTTGTGTCTGCTGGAAGGGAGAGGAGCAGGGGTGGGGATGACAAGGGCAACGAACATCAGCTTGGATCACACGGTGCCAGTAAGGGAACGTGTTCTTGTTGCACATCCCTGTTTGCATTGGCCAGAGGAGCTGCAGGAGGGGTTGTCTCTCCTCGGACCCTCCCGGGGCTGCAGCCATGGGGTGATGGGGAATGGGGTGGCATCTGCCTGGTGATCAGCTCCTGGCGCCTGAGCCAAGTCCTTGTCCTGTGCTTGCACCCGAGCTTTCCCAGTGCTCCAGCTGGGCTCAGATCCTCCCTGCTTCCCCTTGCCGGTGCTGGCAGGAGGAGCTGGCCATGCTGTGCCCTGCACACACCATCCCATGGCAGTTTTAGGGCTGTAAACCCCAGGGCTGGCGTGCTGGGGACACGCTGGGCTCCTGGCCCCACGCGATGCTGCTCGGGGCATTCCCCGGCAGGCTGAGTCAGTGGGGCTGGGAGCGGTGCAGGTGAAGGTGTGCCCGCATGTCCCCACCTCCTCCCTGGCAGTGCCACTGTGCCAGGTGGTGTTGTGCTGGTGGTGTTGTGCTGGTGATGTCTCCTAGGCGATGGAGGAGTTAACCAGCCACACCAGGGGAGGATGAGGCTGTTGGGGACACCTCTCATGCGTGGGTGCAGGTGTGCCGTGATGCTGGTGGGTGTGCCACTCTTAAACTCTCCCGGCCACCGTTTAAATCCCGTGCATCACCCTCTTGGCTGCTGCCTGACAAAGAGCCCGGGTTTCCAGTGGGAGCTGCAGAGCCATGCTGGGGGACAGGAGGAAGGAGGAGATGGGAGATGGGGTAAGACCACCCCTCACACGGCAAACCTCAGCTCCTGGCACAGACCATGGAAAGGACAGTCTCAGGAGCTGGGGTTTCTAGTCCTGGTGCTGTTGGGGAGAGCTCAGGGGGAGAAGGGATGAGAGGTGGAGATGCCTCTGTTGCTATCAGCAAACTGGGAGCGTGGTCTGCTCAGGGGCTGGGAGAGCTGCTGTAATGTCTCCTTCCACCCGGGAACTTGGTGTCCCATGTCCAGCAGCTGGGAATCAACCCTGTATAAAGCCAACACAATTTGTCAGTGTAATGAGAGCTGTTGCAGCATGTCTGGTGCTCCTGGCTGCAGCCCTGGGTGGAGGACAAGGCTGACCTGCCCTGAGAGGGAACTTTGCAATGCTCCTTGAACCCATCTGACCGCGCTTCATCCCCTCCTCATCCCCAGGACTTGGAGCAGCCGCCGAACGAAGACACCAACCTGCTGCCGCAGCTGCAGCAGCTGGAGAGCACGCTGAGCGGCTGCGCCAAGGAGGCCAGCAAGGACCAAGTCTTCATGCGGATGGGCTACATGGCCTCCGAGCTCAAGCGCCTGGCTTCCAAGGGGCACAAGAACGAGCAGAGAACATCGTTCCTGCAGGTGAGCGAGGGCTAACTGGGCTCTTCATGGGGGTTCCCCCCCCCTTTTTTTTTTTT
>NW_010138094.1:3440-3722 GCF_000699245.1 Pterocles gutturalis | reverse complement strand
GCTCGGTGGGAGGTGGGTGGCCAGACAGGCTCCTGGGGCTGGCAGCAATCCTCACACTGACCGTGTTCATCCCCAGACGCTGTGTGAGACGCTGCACAGCGAGAACAAGGAGCTGCGTACCAAACTGGAGCGGGACCTGGAGCAGAGGAACCAGGCACTGGAAAAGCTCAGGTAAGGGTGGGCAGCAGAGAGGGGGACGGGGCTGTCCTGGGTGCTTCTTCCCGCTGACTTGACCCTCCCTGCCCGCAGGTGTGAGAATCAGGAGCTCCGGAGGATGGTGAC
>NW_010138094.1:1378-3012 GCF_000699245.1 Pterocles gutturalis | reverse complement strand
AGGATGGGGAGATGGGGACAGGGCTGCAGAGCCGCAGGGAAGCGCTGATGGAGCTGAGATCTCCATCCAGTTGGTCCCTGAGGCGCTTCTGCAATGGGAGGCTGCTGGGGATCATCATGGCTGGCTCTGGCAGGGGTTGGGATCCCGTTCAGCTGTCCCTCTGTCCCCACAGCTGCTGGAGGTAAACAAGCAATGGGATCAGCACTTCCGAGCCACGAAGCAGAAGTACGAGCAGAAGGTAGGGCTGGGTGCTCGGGCGCCACAACTCTGCTGGGCACCACCTGGGAGGGACACGGAGGAGACTGGCTATGGGGGAAGGTTTTGGGGCTGCTGCACCTGCTTCCCCACCACTGTGGGTCCCTGTGGGCAGACCAATGTCCTCACTCCCTCCCGGCAGGTCACGGACCTGCACCAGGAGCTGGCCGAGGCCCGCAGGGCGCTGACGGAGCTGGAGGCGGAGCGGGAGCAGAAGCAACGGGATTTCGACCGCAAGCTGCTCCTGGCCAAGTCCCGGATTGAAACGGAGGAGGCGAGTCCCTTGGGAAGGATGGCAGGGAGCTGCCAGCCCTCTCGCCCTGCCCTGGCTGATCCCCCCTCCCTGGGTGCTGCAGGCGGAGAAGGAGAGGCTGGCCATGGAGGTGAGGGACCTGCAGCAGAGGATGCGGTTCCTGCAGGAGCAGCTGGCGCCAGTCACCAGGCAGCGGGAATACCAGGAGAAGGAGATTCAGAGGCTGAACAAGGTGGGGACCAGGGCAAAACCTCTCCCTGCAAAATGTTTGTGTTCTCTGGCCTTTTTTTCTCCCTCAAATCCCAAACTGACCCTGATCAACCCCTTCTTGCCCAGCTCCTTGCCCAGGCAGGAGCTCATGTCGGATGATGCCCATCCCCTCGCTGTAGGCTCCCCAGAAAGGGGGGTGTGGGATTCTGTCATCCCTCTTGCTCTTGCCCAGGTATACCCGCTTCCCATGCTGGGCATGTGCCCATGGCCCTCTGGAGATGTCAGGGGCACAGCACCTTGCTCTGACCCCCCTCCCTGCTCCTCCTCTTCCTCTCCAGGCGCTCGAGGAGGCCCTGAACGTCCAGGCCTCCCCACCACCCATCTTTGCCGGCACCATGGACCCAGTGGGGCAGATGCCACAGCAGGAGCTGCTGACGCAGAATGAGCTCCTCAAGCAGCAGGTAGTGCAGGACGTGGGGCTGCTGGAGGCAGGGAGGGAGCTATGTTTCTGGGGCTTGGCATAGCTGGTGGAGTCAGGGATGGCAACACAGTGATGGGGGGATGCTTGGAGGAGGTGTCCCCACTCAGCCAGGTGCACCCACACACCTCTCTTCTCCCAGGTGAAAATTTTTGAGGAGGACTTCCAGCGGGAGCGAAGTGACAGGGAGAGGATGAACGAGGAGAAGGAAGAGCTGAAGCAGCAGCTGGAGAAGCTGCAGAAGCAGCTGGTTCTCTCCAGCAACCAGGTGAGTAGCTCTGGGCACCATGGGCAGCAGCCCGGGAGCCCCATGTCCCCCCCAGGGTATGTCAGAGGTGTACTCATCCCCAGTGCCACAACCCCTGTACCCCTCTCGGAGCAGGGGCTGAGTGGGGACAGAAGGGCTAGAGCAGTGGTTTTGCTCCTGCCAGAGCATCT
>NW_010138094.1:1017-1232 GCF_000699245.1 Pterocles gutturalis | reverse complement strand
CCCCCCCCCGCCCTTGCTCCCAGCTGCGGGCCTCCAAGGATGACTGCCAGAGGGAGAAGGAGGAGAAAGAGAAGCTGAAGAAGCTGCTGAAACAGCACAAACAGGTGAGGATGGGGGAAAAACCCTTTTGTGGGTGGAGGGGCAGGGGCTGGGGGCTGCAGCCCTGGTCCCAGCTGGGGAAGGGGGAGGCTGCCCTCAGCGTTCTCCCCAACATC
>NW_010138094.1:0-895 GCF_000699245.1 Pterocles gutturalis | reverse complement strand
TGCCGCGGTGGGCACCAGCTCCGAACCCCGCCAGCAATGCCGGGCGAGCACGCGCCAGGACAAAACTTCCACCACTTTCCCCCAGTGAGTGTCTACCCCTGCCAGCACGAGGGGGAGCGGGGGGTCCTGTGCGAGTGGGTCTGGGGCTCGGGTCAAGTGGCTTCTCCAGGGCCACCAAGTCGGTGAGCGGGGAGCTGAGCACATTTGCCCTGTTGGCACATGAATGCGCAGCCCTCTTCCTCCCTCTCCTCCTCCTCATGCCCCGCCTTTGAACAGGGAGCGCAGCCTCATGATTCACATTCCCTGGTAACTCGCCGTTTCTGTTCCATCTCCTGCAGCCCGAGTACCCGTGGCGCCCACCCTGCGCCATGGCCCGCAGCCAGAACGCCCAGGCGGCGGCCGGGGTGAAACCGGTCCCCAAGGACTTGGGTAAGGCTCTGATCCTCGGTGTGGGGAGCACCCCTGTCCCTCACCCTGAGACCCTGGGCGTTTGGCTGAATACTTCAGGGAGGGATGGGGGGACAGCTTGCCAGGCTGTGGCCGTTTCCCTTCAGCCCCCACCTCCGATCAGCGAGGGGATGATTCTACCATGGGGTTGGTCTCTGCTGCATCCCCACCACCATCCCCACAGCATCTGAAGATGGGCACAGCCCTGAGCCCCACCAGCCTGTGGGGTTACAGCAGTCTGTGCTGGGGGATAACAACCATCCCAATGGCTGGCATCCCTCCCGTGGGATCCAACAGCTGTGCTCACCCTGTGTCGCCTCTCTTGTGTCTCAGAACAGGCACGTCCTGGATTGCCCTAACACCACGGACCGGCTGCGCTGCGATACCGGCAGAAGAGTAGGGTGTGTGTGTGTGCCCGTGTGTATATACCTAGGAGCTTCCTCCGGCT
>NW_010138093.1:139783-140044 GCF_000699245.1 Pterocles gutturalis | reverse complement strand
AGGGGGGTGAGACAGCAGCTTTTTTGCTGCTTTTCTGGCTATTCCATGGGGAAAACATTAGGGCTTGCGAGGGACTGAAAATTACTCAAGCATCCCAACTTGTGCTGTGCTTGGTGAGTCTCGCTCCCCGAAGAGGGGACTGCCCCACTCTTGGTCCCAACCCCTCATCCTGCCCCACGCTGTAGCCCCACATCTGCAGTTTTACCCCATCGCCCCTCGGCAACGTGCCCTGTCCTGGCCCAGGCTGGTTTTGCTCCAGGG
>NW_010138093.1:137895-139743 GCF_000699245.1 Pterocles gutturalis | reverse complement strand
CCTCCAGCATTGCAGAGCCTGTGTGCACCATCCGGTGTGGGGGCCAGCTCTCCAACCTGCTCACAGCCCCCTTCAGAAACTTTCTTGAAAAATAAGAAAAGAAAGAAAAGAAGAAAAAAAAAAGAAAAAAAATCAGGAAGTTTTATGCAAAGACAAAGCACTGCAATGTTTCAGCTCATTATTTCTGCCTCCTGGCACACTCAGGGCTTTTCGAGCATCTCTGATGCTGGTTTAAATTGGAGAGGAGCGCGGCAGATGTGCCGTGAAGGATGCACCCCTTCTGCACTGGCACTGCCATTGCACCACGGCCAGCCTGACCCGGCACGTCTGCGTGCTCACACACAGCATGCATGTGAGTAAGGCGTTGGGCGGTGAGTGCTGGCCAAGCTGGGGTGATTCACGTGCAAACAGCCCAGGAATTCGCCAAATCGCACGGGGGTCATGGGTGCAACGGGGTCATGGGTGCAACAGGACATGGGTGCACTAACGCAGGGGGTGCTGTGCGTGTGTCACCCCGTGTTCACGACGGTGCCCCAGGTGTGGGCTGCACGTCACAGGGCTCGCGGCAAACGTGTGCACGCAAGAGGGGATTTGTGCTATTTTTATTGACCACTTGCAGGCTGGCTGCAATTTAACACTCCCCCTCCGCCGCCGGCCCCGGGCAGTGCGCGGCTCTCCAGGGGCCAGGCATCACCTCCCTCCTGCACGGCCGTAAGGTAAGGCGCTGCCCGCGGGGTCCCCCCACCTGTGACTCCCCGGCTGTGCTGGTGGTGACACAGGCACGAGCGTGAGACCGCTGGTTCTTGCACGTGGCGGTGTGGCAGAGAGCACCCCCCATGCACGTGAATTTTTCACAATTTCTCCCCCTATCTGAGGTTGCTGGGACATTGTCTCTGCTCTTGGGGAGAGGACTGGTGAGACTGCAATGGGGATAAATACCGCTAAAATCCCCAGCCTGGCTTTGGAGCTGAGATTCGCTCAATTTTCCTGAAAAATTGGCAAACAGGACTGTTTTGGGGAGCATCTGCCCATGTGTCCTAGCCTGACGGCTCACGGTCCCTTGTGTGACCAGGGAGGGTTGGTCCGGGGGTGTGAGCAGTGTGTGGGGCATCGCATTAGCTGGGCGCGTGTTCGAGGTATGTGTCCGGTCCCCCGGGATGTGGGAGGATGTCAGGATTCACTGGGGGTTATTTCTTTTAAGGATTTCCGTGATTTAGTGGTTTAATAAGCTTTTTAAGCTTTTCATGGCTGGGGGGCACACAAACAGTGCGTAATTATCTTGTCCAGATCCTCTTGTCCCCATCAGAGAGCAAAGTCTCTTGTGGATGCTCCAGATCCAGCTGGAGCCCAAAAGTCCCTGCAGGAGATTGCTGGGGACGCCTGACCGGCACAGCTGAACCCCAGCTGTCTTCTGGGAGGCCAATTTAGAAATATCTGTCCCTAAAAATTGACTGACCTTGGTAGAGGTCGTCAGCCCGAGGCGCGGTGTGGATCCCATCTTCTAGGGACGCCACGGCGGCTTTGCTTCGACGGGGAAGGCAGGAGACACTGAGAGGCTTTGCCCAGCCCTTGCTCACTCCAGAGAGACAAAGGCTTGTCTGCCTCCCTCAAAATAAATCAGGGGGGAGCAGCTGGGACCTGACCCACTCAATGCACCAGTGTCAGGCAAGAGGAGCTGCCTTCCCCGCGTGTCCTCTGGGACGTTTGTTGTATCACCAAAAACCTCCCAAACGGCAGGAAACTGGCAGCTCTGGCTGCATCTGACTGATGTGGCTTTGGGGAGGAAAAAAAAAATCCTGTTCTTGGGGTTTTTCCTTGTAAATCCAGGGATCTGTCAGGCTCTGGGGG
>NW_010138093.1:132495-137878 GCF_000699245.1 Pterocles gutturalis | reverse complement strand
GGGTTTTAATGTCATTTCCCCCCCACAAGCTCCATTCCTTCAGGACATGGCTCTGGCCAGGCAGCGGGGGGCATGGGGAGGGGACAGGGATGAGTGGATAGAGGCAGGAGCTGCACAGCGGTTTGCTCGGCACGGGCTCCACGTCCACCTGGGAGCAGCTGTTTGAGACCTGAATTGTTCTTTTTTCTTTCCCTCAGCTGAAATCTTTGGGGTTTAAAACAGTTTCCAAATTTAGGGGGATGCAAAGTTCAGTTCGTCATTTCAGTTCTAAGGAAAAGGACTAAACCCACCACCAGAAAATGCCGTTTCTTTCTGAAATGTGGCATCAGTTTGTTACTCCTGGTTGGAAAGAGAAAAAAAAAATAAACGGATTGGCATTTTTCCACATATTTTCCTGTTGCTCAAGCTTACACAGTGCTCGGCTTTGTGGCAGCACCGGGGAAGCTAGCGAGGCAGCGCAGTTAGAAGCAGCTGCTAGGGCATAGGATTACCAAGCAAATTTAAAATACGAAGCCTTGAATATTTCACCAGGGATGCAGATGCTAAAGGAATCTGCTCAGCCTCTCGGCTGTATCTCATTGCCCCTTGCTCTGTCACTCCCGAGATGGGTGTTCAGCTCCGCTGTCCTTGCAGCTGCCCATGGGATGGGGCTCCCTGAGCTGATGAGGTGCAGGGGATCCCCGAGGCACCTCGTTTTCCCGGCCTTGCCGCCAGCCCCTTGCCCCGAGCTGGGGTGGGTGACGCAGCCAGTGGGGGAGCAGCTCGGTGCTTGGGAAAACCCCCGAGGAGCAGGAGCCCAAATCCTGCGGGGCCGGCTGGAGGCAGGTTGGAGCTTGCCTGAACTAAGGTTTCCTCGGAGCGAGGTGGTTCATCTTGGTGTTTCACAGCAGGATGGTGAAGCTGCGGAGTCGCTTCCCTCCGCCGACAGCACGGGGCAGCACCGGACCTCAGGAGCATCCCGCCGCTGCTCTCTGGGTTTGGGTGGATTTGGGATTTGCTCCTTTGTTTCAGCTTCTTTCCCTTTTTCTTGCAGGCAAACAGCGCAACGCCGCAATGCCAGAGCCGTAAGTAGCGCGGGTTTCCCTCGGATTTTGCTAAATCCTCACCTGGCTGCTGGGCTGCTCTTGCCGGCTGAGCTTGTCCATTACTGGGGGGTTCAGCTGGGAGACCAGCCCATGCTCTGTGTCATTCCCCTTGCAAAAACTATCTTTAAATAAAAGTTGTTAGCCACTTCAATGCCCCGATTTGAACCTTGGAGCTTTCCTAGATCCTGAAATAGGGATCCAAGTTGGGGAGCACCACTTTTCTTTGCCACGAGGCTCTTTGTAGTACGTTATACAAATATAACATGTTCCCTGGCATGAACAGAAGGGAGAAAACTCCCTGCAAGGCTTTCATCAAGCAGTGACACAGAGATGCCCCAGTCCTGCAAACCTGAATGGGATCCAGGCATCCTGCCTGCCAGCCCTGGCTGTGCGGGGAGCGTGTGGAGGAGGGTGCTGTGGCCCCAAGCGCAGGGACCAAGCTGGGGCTGGCACTATGGGCACTGTGACAGCTCGTGTGCCCCTTTTGAAGGCGTTTTGGCTTTCTGAGCAGCGGCCCTGAGCACCTGCTGTTTTCCAGAGAGCACTGTCATCTCAGACCTGGCTCACTTGCAGGTGGCAACTATTAGATAGAGAAATAAAGCTGCAATCACACAAGGTGCTTTTCTTCACTGTCACCTCTTTTTGACTCTTATTCACTGATGCCCTGTTCTCTTTTCTTGTTCTTTGTTGCTCCTTCCTGAACACACGCCTGCCTGCAGGGAGGTAAGTGCTTTTCCTTTCGGGAGTGATCTTGATGCTACTCTGCTTTTGCTGTGAGTTTGTTTTCAAAGGGTTTTGTTGTTTTTTTTTCCCCCCTCCCTTTTCCCCTAGAGAAAATCCAAGATCACAGCCTCACGCAAACTCTTGTTGAAGGTGAGTCCTGAGGGCTGGAAACTCCCTGGGGTTTGTCTTGCTGGGGAAAAGGAGCCGGGGTTGGAGTGCGTGGTTGGTGGGACAGTAAAGAGGAACGGCAGAAGTATGGGCCTTGGGGAGCAGCTCCCATCCCACCTCTTCTCAGAAATCCTCACTCATGTGGGCTTTGTGGTCCATACACCAAACAAACCTCCCCTCACCTCCACTTTGCTAAGATGGGGAAAAACTGAGACGCCTTCTGCTCGAAAGCCACAGCCCTTGTGTTTGTGCACCAGCAGCTCTGTTGCACAAGCTTGGGAGCTCCCCAGGTGGTGGCTTGGGAAAATCATTTTCTGCCACAGCAGAGCAAACCGATGCAACGAAACTGCCAACATCAGCATCCTTCAGGACCACCGCCACTGCAGCCCCATGGCATCTCTGGCCGTGCTGCTCTCCCTGCCTTCAGGGTCACCGCACAAAAGGTGTAGGGACTTTTTGATGTGTGTTGTGATTTTTGGAGGACAGCCACATCAGGGGGGAGGTTTGGGAGGCAGACGGGACTGTCCCATCCTACACACGTCGCGTGAGGAGGCTCAGGGGGGACGGAGGAGCCTGTATATTCACACCTCTGCCATTTACTTGTGCTCGTAGAGTTTGATGCTGGCAAAAGCGAAGGAGGAGTGGGATCAGGAGATTGTGGACAAGCAGGCAGAGAAGGAAAGATATCTGTCTGAGCGGGTCACACCGCTGCACACCAGTGGGCTTTCCTTGAGCCAGCTCCAGGTATTTGTCAGGTCCAAGGGTGGAGTGAACTACTTGGGAGCGTGGAGGAGCATCTCTCACCACTCTCCTGTTGTGCTTTGGCCCCCAGGACCTGTGCAGGGAGTTGCACGAGAAGGTTGAAATTGTGGATGAAGAGAGATACGACATTGAAGCGAAATGCAACCATAACACTCGGGAGGTAGGAGGCAGGATGGGCTTTTTGCTTCTATATTAACTCCCTCCCAGATGGTATCTTTGGCCTCGATGGGGGTCTGTCATGGGCTGGGCTGAGCTTGGATGTGGGACATACACCAGGGTTGTCTAAGGGTTAGTGTTTGCTCTGCAAGGCATCCCTCAGCACAAGGTTCATCCCTGCCTCAGGGAACTCAAGCTGTCCACTGGGTCTGCAGGCAACCTCCTTGCTCTCCTGGTCATCCCTTGTGGGTCCGAGAGCTCCTTCTCATGGTACAACTGTCATCTGAGCAGGCTGGGACGAGGCAATGTCAACAGCTCTGTGCTCAGGTGGACAGTCCCGTGGTGGAGATGGTCCTCACGGCGGCAGGAGAGGCACAGACCCCTCTGGGGCTCCAAGCTTTTTGTGCAAGACAGCCATGCAATGACCTCCCCTGCTTCCTCATTTCCTCAACCTGCAGATTAAAGATCTGAAAATCAAAGTTCTCGACCTCCGAGGAAAGTTCAAGCGACCCCCGCTGCGGCGAGTCCGCGTCTCCGCCGATGCCATGCTGCGGGCTCTGCTGGGCTCCAAGCACAAGGTGTCCATGGATCTCAGAGCCAACCTGAAGTCTGTCAAGAAGGAGGACACGGAGAAGGTGGGTGACTCTTCTAGAGGCCAGAGAAGGAGACACCTCCTAGGGATGCTCTTGTCCTTCTCCAAGCCCCCTGCGAAGCCTGTGTGAGTTGTGCTCATCCCTTGTAAGCCTCAGAAATAGCACGGGGCATTCGTTGTGAGGCACTGCCCGTTGCGGGATGTTGTAGGACCACATGGGAGCAGTTTGGCTGGGCCAGGTAACTGGTGGATGATAACAAGTGAGATTTATGGCTGCATCTGTGATGCTCTTCCCTCCCAGAGCATGTGGGGGTCTTTTAGCTGGGCCCCCCTTGGCACATCTGTTGAGCTGCACTTGCAGAGAGTTTGGTCTTTGGTTTTCTAGGGAACCAGGAGAGCTCCTGTTTGGTGTAATCACACCCAGAAAACCCCAAGAAACTCCCAGTCCCAGATTAGATAGCACAGAGCAAGCCCAGCAAGCACGCTTGGCCTGAGATAAACATCCCAGTTCACACCGGTTTTGCAGAGATGCGAAAGGGCAAAGTCTCAATACCAGAGACGGAGAGTGATGCCCAAACCTGCCTGGGACAGGCACCCCAACGGCAAGCATTGTGCTGCTTTCCTAGGGCCTCTCCCCAAAGGAGTTTTGCCTTTTGGTCCCAGCTCAGCAGGTTGTAGGAGAGCAATTTTTAATTTTTCCTTTTTTTCCTCTTGTTGCTAGTATAGCACATTTTCAGTCCTTTGGATAGAAAACTGTGTTTACAGTCCTCAGCGCCAGGTGGTGAATAGATCTGAGTTTATTTTAGATGTCGTGAGATGATTTTGGGGCATGGCTTGTAATCTATGAATGCTTGTGGGTTGGCACAGCAGACACCTGGGCATGCTCCCAGAGCTGCCGTCATCTCCCCTTTCTGTGCTGGAAGCGCCTGCCACGCTCTCACTGTCACCCCAGCAATCTCAGTCCCCCCAGAGAAGGTGGGGATGAGTTTTACGTGGGCTGGGAGACCTATGCAGAAATCGTTTCTGCTTGTGTTTGCCCTGGTGTACTGGTGGTTTCGTCCTCCTAAAGACATTTTCTGGGATTTCTGAGCCTTCTAGTGTATTAATACAACTTAGCCAGGCTTTGGAGGGGTATCCACATGAATCCGGACCTCCCTGCAGAGACCAGACTGCTATTTGCCATCTTCCTTGTTGGCTCCACGTGCAGGGACACACGGCAGAGCTGGCTCCGAGGGAGGGGGTGTTTGCAACAGGGCGTTTGCCTTCCCCATGCTGCCTGTGTGCCAGCGCCGAGGGCTCTGTGCAATGGGGTGGGACAGCGTGGGGCTGCTGGTCATCCTGTCACACAGCCATTGCAACCGCCGTCCCCGTCCCTCCTGGCAGGAGCGCCCCGTGGAAGTGGGCGACTGGCGCAAGAACGTGGAGGCCATGTCAGGGATGGAGGGGCGAAAGAAGATGTTCGATGCTGCCAAGTCCCCCACGGGCCAGTGAGAGGTAGGGGACCAGTCCTTCTCCCACTGCAATGCCCCGTGCTCCCTGTAGCATCCCTGATCTGCGCTTGTGGCAGGGCAAATGCAGAAGTTGCCCCCACTCGTTGCAGAAAACGGCATCGCATGCCCCATCTCCCACCCCACACTTGGGACGGGTGCCTGTCCCGCACGTCCCGGCCATGCAGCCCCTGCCAGCAGCTTCTCCTCCTCTCCCAGCTTGTCCTCCCCGGCTCTACGGGGTCTGCTGCCCACGCCGCACTCATTCTGCACAGCATGGGCATTGCTGGCACCAACTTTGGGCTACGGAAAGCAGCGGCAAAACCCCTCTTCTGCCCCACTGCTCTGTTTCTTTCCCACAGGAGCATCAGGAAGAAGAGCTTCCCCCCCCCTGCTGCCTGCCTCTCTTT
>NW_010138093.1:131506-132299 GCF_000699245.1 Pterocles gutturalis | reverse complement strand
TCCCCCCCCTCCCACCACTGCAGAGAGGCCCCGGAGATGGCTGCTGGTCCTCCCACTCCCCCATCCTCCGGTGGGTGCAGCCTGAGATGTACCTGCGCGGCTGCACGTGAATTAAAGGATGGTCTTCTGGGCAGAGCGCCGCACGGGCTCATCACTGTGGGGGGGTTGGCCAGGGGCAGGTGCTGGTCCACAGCCTGGTGGGGAAGACACCTGGGTCCTTTCCTGCCACCCTGCAATGTCCCTGTGTGGGTGCTCAGGACAGCAGCACGCCCTGGGATCAGACCAGGTTTGGGTTCATCTCTTCCAGCCCCCCAGGCTGCTCCCTGGTGTCCCTGGTCCCACCAACTCTGCTGAGACCCCCTGGCCCCATGCACAGGCCACCCCTCTCCCCTCCCACGCACGGCAGCTCTCGCTGGGCTCCAATGGTGCACCAGCCTCCCATGCAGCAAGGCTTGGGTCTCGGTGCAGAGATGGCTGTCTGCTGCTCCCCCCACCCCTCCTGCTCCAGAAAACCCTTCCCAGCTTGCTCACCCGGGCACCAGCTCTCCTACCAGCTGCCCCATCACAGGCACCGGAGCTGTGGGACTTGAGGCAGCTCCAGTTCAAGGCTTAATTCGAACAATGTTTCAGGACAGCATGAGGTGAATCAATTTTTCAGGCCAAACAGCTCATGTTTCCTCACCAGTCCTATCATCTTCTATATCACAGCCCCCCAGACTGCAGCTGGCTGAGTGCAAGCAGCTGGGAATGTGCCGGCTCCCCCCCCCGGCAGGGCGGGGGGGGGGGGAGGGGG
>NW_010138093.1:123857-131481 GCF_000699245.1 Pterocles gutturalis | reverse complement strand
GTTGGGTTGCACTGCGGGAGATGCTGAGGCTCAGCCCCCATGGTGGTTGGAGCAGTGCCTTGTCAATGTCCCCAGGAGAATCGCAGCATCCGTGGTTTCAGACCTGTGCCACACCGCGGTGTCCCCAGGAGAATCGCAGCATCCATGGTTTCAGACCTGTGCCACACCGTGGGTGATTTGCAGCACACCCTGCCTGTGTCATGAGCTTGTAAAGTACAAAAAATGCTGTAAACGTGGAGCAAAGTGCAGGTTCCCAGACTGGCACCAGGGCTGGAAGGAAACAGCATCAAAAAGTGCGCGGTCTCCAACAGAGCTCAGTCTTCCCAGAAAAAACATTGCATTTCTTTGGGGACAGAAAAGTGGCCCCACGCAGCTGGCTCTTGCAGGACCTTCTGCAGCAAACTCGAGTAGGTCGGTGGCCGGCAGTACAAGCGAGGGGGAGCCGTGGCAGGGAGGTGGGTTTGGCTCTGGGCTCCGAGCTGGCATTGCTCTGGCCATCACATCCCCTCCTTTGGCCAATTCAGGGATACTGAGTTGAACTGCTCACTTTCGTCCCTGGGCAAAGAGGGTTAGGGCAGGTGGTGACTGATGGCAATGCTTATTTCTAGCACAGTTGTTAGCACTCGGGCTGCCACAACACCCAGCAGCTCCTTCACAGAGAATTTAAGGCTCAATATGAAAACTTTTCCCAAAAAGGGAAAGGGATTAGATCAGAGGTGGCTGTCAGCTGGAAAATACACATTTTCACCCTTAGCAAGGACAGATACTCAGAGTCTTTGTCTTTCCACCGGACCCTCCATCCCCACCAGCATCCTGCTAACTGGGGCCAGGACCACCCCCCGCATGACCGGAGCAGTTGCATGGCACACAGAGCCTTTTCCACCCATTTTTTCCTTTCCAAGCTTACTTCAACAGAGCAGCCACAGCCTAGCATGGGATCAGGACTCACTGACCACTTGTGCTCCCCGTGCGCACCTCAGGGCACGCTCCGGGCCGGCGCAGCCCTGGGAAGCCAGTCTCCATCTCAGCCAACCCAAGCGACTCTGTTCTTGGAGGTGATCGGAGATCATGCGTGGTGAGATCCCAGGATGCTGCCACGGCCCAACCAGCCCCACCACTGGAGGCAAAAGGTTTCGGCTGCAATCTCACCCCTCTGAGCTCTCTGCCCGAGTGGGAGCCGTGCCGAGGCAGCGTCCTGGGATCTTGCCGCGCATGCTATCCCCAGAGGGAACTCACACACACTCGGCAGCGATCCTGGCAGAGGAAGAAAGGTGTGTAGGGAGAGGTAATAACTGTTACCCGACCAACTGGTATAGCTGGAAAATGCAAGAGAGGTTTCACGGAAACAAAGCCTTCTTCAGACCTGGAACAGAAGCAGAGAACGGCAAGCCAAGTCCAGGTCGAGAACAGTTGCTCTGAGCTTAGTGCAATTATGTTAACAAAAAAAAAAAGGGTGGTGTTTGTGGGGCAGGGAGGGACGAGAGTGAGATGAAAGGCAATATGGGTGATGGGGGCTGTGGGACCAGGCTCCAGTCGATGCTCGGCAGCCTGTGCCCGTGCCCAGCTCTTCGTTGGATCCAGTGCACCAGAACCCCCGAAACTGCTGCAGAGCAAAACCTCAGGGCTCATCTCAGCAGCCAGCACGTCTCTGCAGCCGCAGTAAGAGCCAGCCAGGATGAAGTCAGCAAGGTCGCAGAGCCCACACGCACCTATCATAGGATATCGATGACTTTGCATGGCTGCCTTGTGTTTCAGATTGAGGGGGTGGGGGAGAGAAAAAGCCAACTCCAAAACTCTTTGCTCTGCAGGTTCCTCTACTTTTTCAAAGTATGATGTTCCTCAGTCACCGTGTCCCACTTTCATCCTTTTCTATTGGAAAATCACATTGATCGGTCATGGGAAAAGAAAGTTTTACGGATTTCAGTTTTATTAGAAGCACAGAAAAAGCCCCATCTGTTGCAGGGATTGAATCTCGATGAGGAAGTGCAGCTGCCCGCTCTGAGCACAAGGCTCTTGTGGTTGGATCGGGGGACTGGGAGTCAAGCCTTCTCCTCGGTCTTCCCTCTGGATCTGCTTCTGTGGCTCAGGGCCAGCTGGGAGCCCAGCTCTCCCCTTGGTGAAAGGGGCAGGTCGAGCCTTTCGTCCCAGGATGTGCCTGGCTTCCCCTGCACTGGGCAACTCAGCAGTCCCACTGTTGCCTCCCTCCTAGGTAACAGCAATCTCAATTTCTTCTTCCTGAATTCGAAGGGAACTCTACGGTAATCCCTTTTTACTGAAAATTCAGCCCAAATGGGGGACTTGCAAGGCTCTTCTTAGGGACAGAAGCTGATGCTGGAGCAGTTGCTAGTGAAATTGTGAAACTGCAGAAAATGTTTAAATGAGACAGTAGGAAAAAAAAATTAATCAACACAATGATTTTCCACTGGAAAGGTTTTTTGCTGGCTAACTGCCATGAGGGAGATGCAAAGGGCTCGGCCCGATGTGGCCTTTCAAAAATATCCGTGAAATGGTCCCTTCCTTTCCTAGGATGCTCTGGGACCTCCTTGCTAACCAGTCACTCCTAGAGACACCTGAACTGCCCCCAGATATTTCCCTGAGTGTATCTGCAGCTCAGCTGGTGGCTGGAGCTGCAAAAGGACGAAGGCGAGGAGGATTAGCGTGATGGGCAACATTGGGCTGGGAAGGGGTAAAGTTTATCCCGTGGCCTTTGAAGACCACTGCAGCACCCTGCCCTGTGTGGGGGTTAACGCCAGGCTGCGGTCCTCGTGGCAAAGGTTAAACATTACCCCCCTAGCCTCCCCTTAGCCCCCGTGGTGAGGCTGGTACAGGATAAAACCCCACTGCTGCAGCTGTGCAGGAGGCGACCGGGGGCAACCGTGGCACATTGGCAGGGCTACAGCACAACCACCATCACCCATCACCCTGGAGCTGTCACCACAGGTCCTGTGTGTCCCTGCAGTGTAAAACAGGGAGAAATGGGTTTCTGCACGCCCGTTTTCCCCTCCTGCACCCCTCCAGGCTCGGGTCCCATGGCTCTGGGAAGGAGTGGGGCTGGGTTGGGGTGTGGTGCTTGGTGTGAGCAGGGTATGTCCACCTTGTCCATCTTCCCCTGCTGAGGCTGGAGTGCTCTCACCCACTGCTCACATCGGAGGGGTCTTCTCATTCATCACGACTAACTTCATGTGCGGTGAGGGATGCAGTCTGCCATGCGCCTGCTGGCAATGAATCACACTCATTCTATCCATGGCCTGGAAAGTTTCCACTGACACCACTTTTAAGGGATGTCCGTGGTCCATCATTAGACCTGAGGCATCACAGGAGGTGTCATCTGCTGAGGAGGCCAATCTGCAGAGGGGAAGGGGAACCCGAAGGACACTATAGCATCTGTGGGGTGACAACAGCAGCATTTCTGAACCAAGATTTGTCAAAATATTCATTCAAAAAAAAAAGTTAAATTAGAAATGAAAAAAACCCCTCTGCTAGCTAGGTGCAAGGTAGTTTGGACAATAGTTATTCTTTCCTGCAGAAAACAGAAAAGTTTGTGGTCAGGTTTTGTTCCGTTTCTAAGCAAACACACACCAATCCCAGGCACTTTCTGGCTTTCTTCGCACAGCAGAGGTATCTCTGGAATATCAGTTTCCAGTGCACCACACACACCTTTCCAAAAGCTGAATGAACTGTAGCTGGGGGAGGACAGCCCTGGACCATCCCAGCACCTGCAGAGCACCAGCGTGGGGAGGGAGGTGGGGAGATCTCCGTGTGCAGGAGGGGAGTCGAGATTTTTAAAGCATTCGCTGGTGGGACCTTTGTGAGCTGTGGCACCGCTGCAGCGATGGGATGGCAGCTGAGCAAGGGTGAAAAACCCCTTTTCCTGGCTGTTGAGGGCCATGCCCCGACCTGCTGGGGAAGCCCGGGCAGACGATGCTGCCGACTGCACTCACCCCCCTGGCAGCACAACCAGAGCCTGCGGAGCCGAGGGAGGAGCTGAGCCCTGGCTGATGCTGGGGGACTGGCCCAGGCAAAAAGGGTGGAGGTGGAGGGTTCACCACTGGGCCCTGCAGCGAGGTTGAGGAATGTCCTAATTACAGCAGAGCGGTGGAAACTGGAAGATCTCCACTGCCCTGTAGCCAAAGAAACAGGCTCTGCATAGGGATGAGACACAGGACACTGTTCCCAAGGGAAAAAAACTCTGCCAATACTGGTCCTAAGTGGGTACAAATGGGTGTCTTCTGTTGGTCTGCATCAGATGAAGGTCTGGCCTCCCTGAGCTCCTCAGGCAGATGCAGGTCTGCTGGCAGAGCCCTCCTGTGAAGCGGCTGGAAAGCCACCCCTGGGCAAAGCGGGTACCCGAGAGAAGGGCAGTTTCACACCAGAGCCTTGCCTGCATGCCCCAGCGTCCTGTGGCACAACTCCCTCGGCCAAGAGCACACAGCTTTCCTCTCCTGGTTGTAGATCTGGGACAGCAGACATGACAGCCTGGTGCGTAGGGCAGAGCTGGATAAATGCTGGACTGGTCCCCCTGAGCATCGCTTCCCTGCACGATCTCATGCCCCTGCCTAATTTCATCACCTTCAGCCTTGTAGACCTGCAGCTGGTCTGGGCTTTGGTGATGATCTCAGGGTGGTGAAAAGCAGCTTTTGTAAAGGGAAGTCCAGTCTCAGAAAGCGATTTGCGTTCACTGAAGGCATCAATGGGCTTATGGATAAGGGTGACCTGGTAGAAAAGAGTTTTCCTGGATTTCCAGAGGCAGAGACCTTTAGGTCAGCCATGGCTAAGAGTGAAAGTCCAAGCAGAGGTAAAAAAATCAATTATCAGATAGGAAATGATGGTGAGATAACAAACTCTACTGATAGTTCTTGTGTATTCGGCATAGCATAGATGAAGGCTGATGATGCAGACTTGCAGGACTTTGGGGATAAAATGGCAGGGGATGTGTGGGAGAGTATGAGGTGTCACATGGAGGGTAAAATCCAACATGACTTCTTATATAAGATGGCTCTGGGTTGGCCATTGCCCACTTGGGAGTGATAGCTTGGGATCATGGTGAACATGAACCAACATGAGGAACATCAGGGAAAACATGAGCTAAATGCTCCGTGGAAGCAAAAATCTCAAACTATGAGAGATGAATGCTTTGTGCTGCCAAACAGCTCAGCAGGACCTCAGCCAAATTAACGGGGAGGCAGAAGCTTCTACAGCAGCAGGGAATAGACCTGGGGAACTCCTTGCTGAAGAATGTTTTTTATACTAACAGTTTTCCTGGGTTTGAGGGAAACTGGGCAAATTCATGGAGGAGAAACCCACTGAGGGGTCTTAAATAAAGAGGAAACCACACTCAGCTCAAGAGATCTCTGAGCTGAAAATAAAGACTGGGGGAGTGTGAGGGGTGAGTGTCATCGAGGCTCATCCTCTGCCTAATCCCCAACAGCTAAACATCCATCTAGAATTTCTTCATCTTAATAATAAGAGGAATCACAAACTGTGAGGTTTTATATTCCTTGCCATGTAGATCCTAGCTGGGGGTGTTCTTTCACTACGTTCAGTCTAATCCTTTTTAAAGTCCTGTTAAGTCTTATGCTTCAATGATATCCTTTGGCAATGAGTTTTGCAAGTAAAGTGCTCGCTGTGCATTAATCAGAAAGGTTTATAGCTTTAGAGTAGCTTGCTGATGCCAAAATGCTATATATAGTTTGTCAGCAATTAGCAGGACACTTGCAAGGTTATTTACGTAATTTTTTTTCCTTATGCCACAACTTGCTGAATTTTCTGTGTGTATGAAAACACTTGAAAGATAACTGGTGACTGCAAAAAGAAAGAAAACCTGAGAAGGAGCCCTGTTTGGAGTGGATGGCTCATTTTAGAAATGGCATTTTAATCAGGAACCTTTGATTAAAATAGTTCCTTTGCTTGCTCAGGTCCTGGGCACACCCTTGTGGGCTGGAGGCATGTGTGGCAAGCCCAGCCTTATACAGGCTGATGGAGAGGTGGATCTCACCAGGATCAGAGACTGAATTTTATTCAAATTTTATTCAAAGGGTCCTGGCTGACTTTTTCTGGATGCATCTGCTGCAATAGCTACCTGACTGCCCCCAGCAGTGGGAGCACGTGGGTCCTGGCCACGCTGTGTGCCAGGGCTGGCCCCAGGCAAAAACCAGGCTTGGAGCTGGCTGTGCTGTGTCTGGGTGCCCCTGTCACCCCGATGGGAGAGTCCCCCTGCTGACTTCACACATGCCCTTGGAAGGGGGGTGTTGCCTCGTGTGAGTGCGGAGGGACAGGGTCTTGGGACCACCCTGGGCAGGGGACGACTGGTTTGTTGGACTGGGACCAGGCATGGGATGAGCACACAGCCTCCCTCCGGTAAAGGGCTTCCACACCCAAAAATTGGACCCCCCTTCCATCCTTCAGCCACTTCCTCTGAAACTTTGTGAGTGCTTTCTACTGCAGCAAAACTTGCAAGGAAAGGGAGGCTGTGACGGCTCAATCTAAGGTGTCCAGAAAAGGCTGAAAGGAGCAGGGCACCCTCCCACGCTCTTTGGAAAGGGCTGAACTGCACCCAGACGGGGTGTTTTAATGACTGTTTTGTATCCCTGGGAGTCAGCCTCCTCCCACTCAGCCCAAGGTAATTCACCTCCTCCACCGGTGCTGGAGGAGTTGTTGACTGGTGGAGAGCGGCTGGTAAAACAGGTTCTCTGCAGGGAGTTGTCTCTGAAACCCTGGGAGACCTGGATGGATCGAGCGCCGAGCGCGGGTCTCCGCTCAAACCCTGGCACAGCAGGCAGCCAGGAGTGATTTGCTTTTGCGTGGCACTCCTGGGCAGGGCGTCTTTTCCACGGCGCCGCTAGTAGGCAAATTACAGCCTTGCCTCTGTCAAGGTAGATAAGAAACCATGTGATGCGGCGTGGTGGTAAATGGGTGGCAGGGAGGGTAAAGGTGCACAGGGAAATAACCTTGCAGGGAGTTCCTCCCTCCTTGGGGAGCAGAGTCTCTGGGCAGCGCAGATCCCCGCGGGTCTGACAGCACCTTGGTCTTGATGCCAGAACAAGTTTTTGAGGACCTCTGAAACTCACGGAAAGCAGGAATGTCTTTTAGCAGAAGGAACTGGTCCGATCTCTCCAGGTAGGTGCTGTGGTTTAATGCTTAACCCTTTCCCTGGTGGGCGGGAGGGGGTGAGGGTGGGCTGCCGGCACCATGAGCCTTGGCCAAGGGGCATTGGGGAGGATGGTAAGAGGGAGCAGCCACCGTGGGGGTTGTTGCTTGCAGAGGTGGTGCCAATCCCGGCGAATGTTCAGCCCTGCTAGAGTTTCTTGTGGGTGGCAAGATCAGAGGGAGATTTGTTTCTGCTGCCCGGGGAAGCCAAGCGCTGCATAGGAAAACAGCTCTGGAGATGCATCCTTGCCCCAAGTTGGATATATTTTTGGTCTGGTTTCCCTTTCTCTGGGGTAGGGTCTGGCTGGCTGGGGGCTGTGGGTTTTTTTCACTCACCCCATATCCGTACAGCCCCTGGGTGCATGTCCCGGCACTGCCGTGAGTAGGTTGCAGCCTCTGCCCATCCGGCGCTGAACAAGCTCTGATTCATCGGCAGTCGCTGAGCGATCCCCGCAGACCCGCGGCGGTGGCCAACCCC
>NW_010138093.1:106820-123821 GCF_000699245.1 Pterocles gutturalis | reverse complement strand
TGGCTCTGATGGGAGCCGGGGCAGGTGAGGATCCCACGCATCATGGGGTGAGTCGGGGGCTCACATGAAGCCTGGGTGATGTGAGCATCGCTCTGGACCTCCTGCAGACCCCGTGGCAAACACTGCTGACCTCAGCTGCCAGGTGGGGTAACTCAAAGGGAGCAGAAATCCTAGTCTGAGTGGATGTGATGACCCCGAGATTAACTGCAAACACCAGTACTTAAGAGTAAGACACCCACCGTGGCCAGCCCAGAAATGGGAATGAAGAGAGACGCCGTTGCTCGGAGGCTGCCAGCTCACATCCCACCTCTGTCACGGCTGGGACAGCTCCAGAGGGCATCCCAGCCCCGGACAGATCCACCTCCTCTGAGCCACTGACCTGCTCGAACGTGAGCCCAGCAGGGTCCTGCACCCAGGCTGTTTCACCACCCAGGAAGGCAGTTTCTTCTCTCTCATTAGATGAGATAGCATTCACTGAAACAGCAGAAATGTCAGATATCTCAGCAGTAATGATTAACAGAGGAGGGGAGGATGAGGCAGGGAGAAACTTGCAAATCTGTTTTTATTCATCTCTTTGAGGCTAAAAAAGGTAAGATGGTGAAAAATAAATCCCTCTTGGAAAAGAGGAGGGAAAGATTGGCAAAGCAAATCCATAGTCTAATGGGTGGATTACTTAATTGCAAATAATGAGAAACTGCATGTTGATAATGGCAGGTTAGGTGCTGCCTCTGCAGGAGCCGAGCAAATTCAAGGCAGAAAATCCAATTTTTCACTTCCAAGGAGCCTGTGCATGCAAAAACAAAGAAGTAACTGACTCTCATGTGGGTTTAAACTGGCATTAGCACCCTGTGCTGTCACTGCTTGAGGGACAAGAGCACTCAGCAGAGGCACCTGCGTGCATACATCCCCATGCACGTGCCAGCCTTGCCGGGTGGGAATGTGTGTGTGCAGTGATTGCTGCAGCAGCACCTCTTGCCAGGAGATCACGCCGTGCTGTGCAAATAAAGCCGTGCTGCCTTCCCAGCGCAGCTGAGCCGTACACAAATATTTACAGGGTCAGGCCCATGGGGGCGAGTACAGCCCCAAGGAGCTGGATGCTGGACAGGGAGGTGTCCCTTAGTGGGGTGAGACCAACTGGGGATCCTCACGGGCTCCCTGGGGCGGGTCCCAGCCTTCTCCATCCCTGTCACTCCCAATGGCATCAGGGACCACTCTGGAGCCCCCCAGCAGTGTGTCTGATTGCTGCTGGGGGGTGATGGTGCTTGGGGGAGCTGGGAGCGATGGGGATGGGGGCAGTGGGAGGGCATGGCAGCACATTGCCCGGCATCGCCCTGTCCCCAAACGGGCGCTGAGCTCTCAGCCAGGACCCGTCCCCCCTTTGCTCTCCGTTCTGCTCCGCTGACCCTTTTGCTCTCCCCGGCCTCCACGGACCAGAAAGAACAGAAGCCGTGAATAGTTGCGGGGGGTAATGTGGTTTAATTTATGACCCAGCTTTCATTACACAGTAACTCGTAAACCACGCCGTGAGTCACCGTGTCCGCAACGACATTAGCGATACCGCAGGCCTGGACCTGCTCTGACTTTCACGTTCTTAAAAGTCAAATTCAAAATAAACCCTGAATCTGGATGAAAGCGGAGTGCCAGCTCCAGAGCTGGGACACTGCGATGGGATGGAGCCTGTGCACGGGGACTCTGCCCCGCTGGGTGTTGGGGGTGCTGGGTGTCCACATGGACCCCTGCATGTGTTTGCAGCTGAGGACTAGTGCTGTAGGTAGATGAACACTGTTGTGAAAAGCTCAATCCAGCCAATAAAAAACATTTTCCAACACAGTTCATGCACCGACAGAGAGGGTGGGCAGGTTTTGCAAAGAGAAAGGAAGGGAAAGCGGGTGTTTTCCAAAAAACTTTATATTCAGGGTGGCATTTTATTTAAAAAAAAAAAAAAAAGGCTTGTGCAAAATAAAATCTTTAAAGATGACCTCTTAAAAGTCATGACAAGCCTTGTCTTTTTGGTACAATCTGATTATAAAAAATTCACAGTACCAGCCACATGCAGGGAGTAAGAGGAGCTCCTGTCATCCCTGCTTGCAGGCAGAGCTCGTCAGCAGTGCTCGCCCTTCAGCCTCTGATGCTCTGAGGCCTTTTGCTCAATAAAAATTAAAATTACATCCCCACAACTCCCACTGGGGCTGAAATCTTCTGCCACTAGTGGTTGCCCTTCCAGTTCATGTGATCGAGATCTCTGCGGTGGCTTTAGGATCCTGGTCTTGCTGATTTACAGGTGAAATATCCTTGCCCAGAAGATTTGCTTAATGTAGGGATTCCTTTTCAATGAGTGCTCCCTCCAACAGAAGAAATTAGGAGTTGTAAAGTCAAGCACTTGTGTTGGGAAATGCCTGCATCAGCTGGGTGGAGCGAGAGCACTTTGCAACACCTGGCTCGCGTTGGCGTCCTTCTCTTCCAGCCCCATGCAGCGGCTGGGGAAGGCAACCCCTGCCAGCCCAAGGATGTTTTGGTCTCCTTTCTTGTCTGGCATCAGGGCTGCAAGCTCCCCGTGCAGGGCACAGCCTCACCGTGGTGTTGTTTCATCCCAAACAGCCTGGCCAGGCAGAGGAACCTTGAGGATGAAGAAGAGCAGCAAAGAGAGCGCCGGCGAAGGCACCGCAGCCTCTTGTCCTCCACATCAACGGATGAAGAACCTCCAATCCCTGTCAAAGACACCAGTCCAGCCTCCAGCAGGTGTGTGAGGTCCTGCTAGCATCAGTCTCACTCGTGATGCTGACAGCTCACGGCTTGCTGCCTTGTTTTTCTCACCCTGCACCAAAGCTGCTGTAGTTGGTGGGAGTCTCTTCTGGAGGAAAGTGGGCTGGGCTGCGGGAAGAGCAGGGGTCCAGTGGGCCCTTGGGCAGGAGAACGGGCTTCACTGGAGGAGCAGAAGAAGAGGCGTATATCTCTGGGGGGTTCAGTCACGGGCCTCAACACGTCCCATGGCCAGGGTGCCGGTGTGCCAGGGTGAGGGTTGGTGCTGAGGCTGAGCTGAGGTGGGTGCTGGCCGTGTCCTAGTGGCATCTCGAGCAGGGAAGAGCAGACAGGCACCCTTCTCTGCAGGGTGGGTGGGCTGAGCAGCACCTGGCTGGCTGTCCTCCTGCTCCCGTGAGCCTTGCAGTGATGTTGTATGACCCGTGCTGAAGTGGGGAGGTGACCCAAAGGCTTTCCAGTGCTGCTCCCAAAGTCCCTTGTTGCAGGGATTTGGAGGTGCCCTGAAATCAGGCTGCCCTTACACAACCTGACCCACTCTCTGAATTGATCCTGGAAATGTCCGGTATTTCGATGGCTTATGTCCACCCACACTCTACAGGTGTTTCTCTCTGCAGATGTGATGGAGTTCAGGTGCCTAGCGAGGCTGAACAGGGGTTCGACATTGCTAACATGAACAAGCTGGATAGGACGTGTCCCCCTCCCCTGGTGCTAGCACAGGCTGGCCGTGTGCTGACTGCAGTTCAGGAGGAGGGCAAACATCCCATCTCCTTCCCAGTCCCTGGAGATGGTGTAGATACAGTCTGTGTGGCCCTGGACAAATGTACTACCTGGCTCTTCCCAAATCTTGCCTGTGAGACGGAGGGGAAAATGTCTGTTTTGCAGAATGTGTTGAGACTGTGGCTTAACTCTGCCATAGCCGGTTGTCTTACAGCCAACACTTTAAACTTAAGGATAGTGGTATTTTTTCCTGATCCAGCAAAGAGCCACAGAGGCACGTCTCATCGGGCAGCAGACCCAGCACACTGCTCTGAGCCCACAGCTCCTTGGCACAGGACTTGGTGGATCCTGATGTCCTGAGGCTGCAGAAATGCTTAATCTCCACCACAAAAAGGGCAAAAAAAAAAAAAAAAAAAAAAGACTTTGAATCCAAACTTGTCCCTGGAAAGGCTCGCTTAGGTGACAGGGATGAGTGTTGCTGCAAGTCCTGGTCTGCAGGGATGACTCCAGAGATGTTGGTGGGAATTTTATGCCCTCCTTTCACCTGGGTTAACCTCACCTGCAGGGCAGAAGCCATCCCTCTGGCCCTGGGGTGCTAAGGTTTGCCCCCCTGTTTTCTCTCTGTCTCTAGACCTCAATCCCTGGTGAAGCCGGTGTCTCCAGAGGATGAGGAAAAGCATAAGCTGTCAGAGGTGCTGAAGACACAAGAAGGGAGGCGGACAAGGTCCCCGATGGCCGTCTCTGAAAAGCTGAGGCAGGAGAAGGAGCAGCAGGAGCCAGGGGTTGGAGCGAGCCGCGTGGAGGCAGGGATACATCCACGCGTGGGGCAGGAGAGCATCTGGGCTGGAGAGCGGGGCCAGGACGCTGCGAAGGGCAGAGGGGACCCGCCAGGAGACCAGCACCCTGAGCCAGCCACGGAGAGGAAGGTGGTGGTGAGGGGCCGGCTTCAGGACAAAGAAGTACAAGGTGTGGAGACGCCTTGGGGGGAGAAGAGGAAGGAGATGGTGAGGGCACGGCTCCAGGACAAAGAGGGACAAGGTGTGGCAACGCCTCCGGGGGAGCAGAAGGTGGTGGGGGAGCTGCCACAGAGGGAACCGCCGGAGGTGGGGGGCTGCCGGCTCCGCGAAGTGAAGATCCTGACCAGACAGGGAAGCCGCAGCACAGAGGAGAAGACAACCTCGGTGGTGACCTCATCTCTGGACCAGCAGGTGAGCAGGAAAGGACAAGGCACCAGCCCCCGGGGTGCGAGGTCCTGGGTGCTGGGAGGACAACAGAAAGAGGGAAAGGACAGAAGTACCAGGAGGGAAACGGGGCCCGTGGGCTTTCGGGAAGGTTTTTTTGAGAGCTGGAAACCATGCGGTGGTGGACAGGGTCCCACCACCTCCTGCCCCTCCCTTGCATGTAGTGCTCTGATCACCTTCTCTAACAAGCCCCTACCAATTTGCTGAAGAGGTGTTTGGAGCCTTGTGTATCCCAGTGAGACAGCCAGGGTTGGGAGGATTTCAATCTCAAGCTCCTGCCTCCAAACCAGTTCCCACCCCAGCTGCTCTGCTCCCCGCGCCTCAGCTTTCTCTGCAGACTCTGCAGGGCTGCACCCCATGTCTGCTTTTTCCGCAGCAACCACCCAGGAATCCCTCAAAGGAGGTAATACAGCTGCCTCCCACCCAAGATGAACCTACAGAAAAGTCAGATACTTCTCCAACTCCTGTCACCTACAGCAGCTCCATCAGACGAACCAGCCCAAGAACCGTCTCCTTTCGGGTAAGAGCTAAAGCTGGCGGGAGAAAGTCCCATTTAGCCAGTGGAGGATGGGGGGAAGGAATGGTTGCTTTGGTCTCCATGTTCTGTTGACAGAGCCTGTTCCCAAAAGCGAGTTCAAAATCCATCCTTGATCTGGGCACTGCAGTTCTGCTTCGGTCTTTCCTCCATTTCCCTTTTCTGTGTCTGACCCAAGGCCCGTGATAATGAACATGTGCTTTGTGCTGCGTGGAAATTTGGGGGAAGTGATGAGAAAACAGGAGCTTCATTGTCCTCAGATTTTCTGGAGTCACAGGAATGACCATCCACCCTCTGGCATTTCTAGTCTTCTCTGAGAGGACAGGAGAAAAATAAAATCCATCCTCCTTCTTATCCCTTATTACATCCCTGAGAATATCTTCAAGTCTAGCCCCCCAAAAAAGATCTCTGGAATAAAGCACTTGGAGAGGCTGGGAAAACCAAGAGCTGTTGAGATCCTCCCTGCTGTGAGGCAGGGCTCATTGGCCAGGCTTAATTGACTTTCATGGTGCTTTATTGGGAATAAAATTGTTAGCACTACAAACCATCTTTAGTCTGGAGAGCTTTGATTTAAGATAGGCTCTGGTGTGGGTGGAAATGGAGCCAGCTTGAAAACTGGAAGCTGAGCCTGAGACATCAAAGACGTCTCCAGCATCTCTTCTCCTTGTGTCTTCCAGGTGATCTCAAGAAAACAGAAGGAAGAAAGCCAAAGCCCTCTCACAAGGAGGTGAGCATCTGTCACTGGGCAGGATTGTCATCCCTTGTTTTCCAGGGGAGGAGGAGGTGATGGGACCTGGTACCAGCTAGCGAGTGCCCTGGCACAAGTCTGATGAACGTTGGTCCCCGGGGCGCTTGGCTGACCAGGCAGCGATGCTTAGCAGAGGACAGGCCAACGTTCAACGTCCCCTCAGCTACCACCCGCTGTCTCTTGGCTGATGTAGTTTCTCTTCAATGCTTGTGTCTGCACGGGAGTGGTTAAGTGTCAACTGGACAGGGTCCCATCCTTGCTGATATCAACACCCAACAGTACAGGTCCCTGAGCAATCTGATCTCGCTTTGGAGGCCAGGTCAAGCGATCCTCTCCATTCACATGGCAAGGCTTGGAGGGGTGGCTCAAAACCTCTTGGGGAACCACGGGCTCAGGTCTGGATGCAGGGACACAACAGGATGCCCGATCCCACCTGAGGGCACGGCAGGGAGTGAGGCTTTGCGGGCACCTGGGCTCACACCTATGTGTGCTATAGGCAAGCTCGTACTGATATTGGTGGAGATGCAGTTCAGACCTGTCCGTGGTGGCACGGGGTAAACTGAGGAGCTCGGAGCCCTAGTGAGATGGTGAGACCCAGAGATCTCAATCACCAGCAGGGAATGAGCTGCCTTGGTTCACTCGGCAGATGGATGTGGGAGTGCCTGGGTCAGACGGGGTCTCCTCCTCCCAAGTGGAGCCCCCCAGGAACAGGGGCTGAGTCCCAGGTGATCCCAAGGGGGCTGTGTTCAACTCTCTCCCCTTTTCTTCACCAGCGCAAGTCTGAGGATCCCAGGTAGCAGCACCACCATTGGGGAGAAGCTGGAAAAGTACAACTCAGCCGTGCAGGTACTGGAAACCCTCGGCATTGCTGGGCTGCTGTGGGAGGGATGTGTGGGGAGAGGGAGAGGGGTGGCCCGGAGCTGAGCAGGGAGTGGAGGGAGAGACTGAGCTACACTGAACAATCAGCACTAATGGGGCTGAAGAATGAGAAAAAGGGATCAGCCTCAGGATTTTAGGAACAGGGAGGGGATATGCCTTGGAGAGGGTCATGGGGATGCTGCACAGTCCTGCTGGGGGGAGCAGTGGGACAATCCCATGAGCTGCTGATGGGCAAGGAGGGAGCAGACCCCAATGGGCTCGGGATGCGAACCAGAAGCAGGACTCTGCTTTTTACCGCTTGGGGTACAGCACAGCCCCTGCTGATGACCCTCTCTCCTCCCAGCGCTCGGAGGCAGTGAAATCATCCTTGACTATTCAGAAGAGCCTCTTGCTGTCCTCGGAGGGGGTGGCCAGCAAGCGCAACTTCTTCGAGGGGAGTGCTCCCAGCAAGGCTGAGCCGCTCACTGTCAGGAAGGTAAGGACAGGAGCTGGACCAAGAAAGGACCTTCCAGCAGGGTCTTGTGCCAGGGAGGTACCATTTTTTTGGACAAATCTTCCCCTGTTTGGATGCCTAGAGGTGGTTTGCTGGAAGTTCCGTGCTTGTTGAGTGGTGCCAGGCAGCGCTGGGCTGGGGCACCGACCGCCACCGAAGCTGTGCTCTGGTGGTGGGTGGATTCATGCGGACATGCTGGTATTTGAGGACCTGGGATGGAGCCAAGGTGTAGGCTGGTCTCTGTCTGTTGTGGGTCTCCTCAGTCTGCCCATGCTCTGGGGACTGTCCTGGGTTATGTTCATGCAGTGGGAGAGATGATGCTGTAACCGTGGTGTCTCTGTGCCACAGGACAACCTGAAGATTCCGGGATCGGTGACATCCCGCATTAATCTGTGGATCAGCCGAGCTCAGGAGCCTGACAAGGAGGAAAAGATCAAGGTACTGGCTTGTGCCAACATCTTGGGTTAGAGCCCCAAGACCAGGCAACCTGGTGGGACATGTCCCTGCACCTGAGGTGGTGGGGGCTTGAAGGGTTTGATGCACCTTTGGCTGAATGCATTAGAGGGTTTGAGAGGAGCTTAGCCAGGTTTGGAGATCTGGATGCTGCAGGGCCACCATGGTGAGGCTGGGGCTCTGCTTGTCGCTGTGCCCTGATCCTGAGCCCAAAGTGCCCGAGACAGCTGCTCCCAGTCCTTGGTGGGGTGAGGAGGGAGCAGACACCAGCTGGGTGCATGTCCGAGGGGACCTGACCCTGCCACCAGTGAGAGAGATCACCCCAGCATGATGCCATCTCTACCAGTGTCTGGAGGACTGGGAGGCCACAGGGAGATGAGCGCTATGCTTGGTCCTCTGGCACTTGCAGGGGCTTGGAGAACTGTGTGTGCACTGAGAGGTCCTGCTGCATGCGGGGTCTGGAGTCATCTGCATCCCTGTGTGTATCCCAGCCCCCAAAAGTGGGGTGTCTTGTAGCCATGGGGACAAAGTGCCCAGCTAATGGGACTCAGAGGTCAGCACTTTGCCACTGTGGCTGCTCTGGGCACATGGATGCAAGGGAGAGGGACAGGACACCCTTTGGCCTCAGGGTAGTTTACTGTAGTGGGAAAGGAGAGACCCAGCAAGGGCTCCAGCTCGCACAGTCCTGGGGGGGGTATCGCTGTTTACAGCAATCAGGTGTTTTGCCACCACTCGTAGCAGAGTCTCCTGCAGCCGCCTGGGTACAGGACCAGGAGGGGCAGCTCCAGCCCAGCCCTGCAGCCTGCGCAGGCAAGCCCAGGCACCCCCAGTGCTGAGCTGCAGAGATTAGCACTGCCCAAACATGTCTGTACCGGGAGGCTGTGCTGGCTCCGTGTCTGCCAGGAAAGGGATTGCTCCTGGGATCACTCTTAGGTAAAGCTTGCAGCTCCTTTATCAGTTTTTCCTATAATAACAGCTGCTGCCCTCCACCTCTGTGGGCTGGAGCTGCACTTGGTTTTGAGGTCTTCCAAGGTGCAGGATCTCAAAGCCGGGTGCTTTTACCTGGGGCACGGATGCTTCAAGGTTTGGTTAAAGTCAGACCAAGACAACACTGCACGTGATGCACTGGGAAAACCTTCTTGTGTCACTTACAACTCTCCTGTTTGCAGGACATCAGGAAAATAAACAGCCTGCCAAACCGTGATGTCTGGGTGAAGCATCCTGGAAACACCCCTGGAGACACCAAGGTAGATATGGAGTTGCCCTGACATACTCTGAGCTGGGGGCAGAGCTGAGACCTGCCTGAGGTGCATCACCCACAGGGCAGGTGTGGGAGAACTTGTGTCACTTACAACTCTCCTGTTTGCAGGACATCAGGAAAATAAACAGCCTGCCAAACCGTGATGTCTGGGTGAAGCATCCTGGAAACACCCCTGGAGACACCAAGGTAGATATGGAGTTGCCCTGACATACTCTGAGCTGGGGGCAGAGCTGAGACCTGCCTGAGGTGCATCACCCACAGGGCAGGTGTGGGAGAACCAGGCTACGGGGGGGGAGAGGAGTCGTGGGGGACATCCAGGACCCCATGACTTGGGGGAGTCAGCAGGAGGGGACAACTGGAGGCAGCTGCAAGGGTGAGGAGGAGTCTGGTCTGGGAGAGGAAGGCAAGTGGCATGTGGCGGATTTAGGGGATGCCTGCCCACTCCCTCCCCTGTTCAGGACAAGTATGGTCCTGGTTAAAGTGGCTGCCTTGGCGGGGTGGGTGCAGCCTCAGGCCTGGCCTCACTGTTTCTCACTTTCTTTTGCAGTTGTGATAATCTCAGTTGTAATAATATCAGATGACCTGTGAAAAACTCTTTTGCTCTGAAGATCAAAGCCCAGCCTTACCCAACCGTCCAGCAGCCCACTGCCACAAGAGTCCCCTGCGCCATGTGCAGGTGCACCCCAGATCTCTGGGATCCTCTGCTTCTGGGATGGGAAGGAAGAAGGCTGGAAGATGATTCCTGCACCCTCAGTCCTCACTTGCTGCCTGTCTGGGAATGCCCAGGCCTGGAGGCTCCCTGTAAATGCTGAAGGCAGACTCTTGCCTCTTTTCCCCACAACATTTTGGTGTTTTTGCTCCTAATCTCCTCCCATGCCCCATAACTGCACTTGAAAAGGGGATCAACCTATATGTCTTCCTTGCAGCTGGACAATGTCAGTGGGGCAAGAAGCTGCCTGGCCAAAGGAGTTTCACCTGCACATCCATGGACTGTGTCCATCCCCGCTGCCTGGCTCATGTGGGGTGAGGTGGGGCAGGCAGATGTCACCTCCCCTCCCAGGCTGTCACTGCTGGAAGCGATCTAACCAAGGGCAAACGCTGTTTGCAAAGTCACACGTGCACTGGAGGAGCTTGGGGATGCCGCATGGAGGAAGGGTTGACCTGATGGCCCTGGTGCTTCCCTCCAGCACACAGCTGAGGTGGAGGCAGAGATTTGGCCTTCTTCACCCTGCCTTTACCCTCCCCTGCCCTATATGAGCAGTCACCCCTCTCACTTAGTGATACAGGAAGAGCATCAGGGCCACAACCCTATTTTGGGGGCTTCATGGAGCTGAGCGCCCTGTGCTCAGCTCCATGCCCCTTCTGCAAACCCCATTTCCTTTCACTCTTTCTCCTGAACATTTTGCCCATGGCTATGCAGACTGCCAGTCCTGCACTCCCTAGGCTGCTGAGCCCACCCAGCAGGGATGCGGGGTGCTCTCTCGAGGACGGCTCTAGGATGCCGTGGGCAGTCTGTAAAGTGACGCTCAAATCCTTGTGCTGGGGCCAGTCAATGGGCTGGGGCTGTGCCTTGAGCACCCGTTGTGGTGTCCAAATTTGGTGTGGGACTCTACTGCTGCCCCTGGATCTGATCTTGCTTGTTGGGCTTTGGAAAAAACTTGGTTTTCTCTTTGCCTTTTTTTTTTTTTTTTTTCTAATAAAAGTTGCTCTTTCTAAAACATTCCCGGTCACCTGCTCCTGGGCTGGGATGGAGAACAGTTCGCTTTCCTTCTTCTGGCAAGGGCAAAAAAGATAAAAACCCAAGACAAATGTGTCCTCGGGGGGTAGAAACAGCCCGAGTCTCTTTCCTTCCCTTTACAGCATCTTGGAACCAGTGCAGCAGCTTGGTGAGCCAGGGTTGGGGGCTGCGATGGAGGGTCTGGTCCTCTGCTCATGGCAGCGCTGCCTTATCAGTGTCCCCAGCCCTAGAAAGTGACAGCTGGCTGGCTTGTGTCAGCCCCTCGGGCACTCGCGTATCTCAGTCCGGAGGGTTTAAAATAGCAAATCCCTGAGGCCACACAATAGCTTGGGCTGGGCTTATATGGGCTCCGGGGGGGGAAGGGGGAGCAGTGGAGGGGGCCGGGGCTGCGGCTGCTGAAATAGCAGCTCACAAGTGTTGCATTCCTCGCTGGGCGCCGGGCACATTCCTCCCGGCGCTGCCCGCCCCGGGGTGGGCGCTGGAGCCCCCTTAAAGCCTCCTGCCCCAAAAGAGCATTTCCCAGACACCCGCCAGCTTCCCCTCGGCTCCCTGGGATCTCACCGGTACCCGTGGCAGAGGTAAGGCTGGGGCCGCAGGGTGCCCGCTCGTGGCGTGGGATGCTCAGCAGAAGGATGCTCACGGGCAGCTGTTAAAGATCCAAAAGGGATTTGGGTCAGGGTTGATGGCCCTTCCCAGCACTGGGATGTCTTTTGCCATGAAGGCATTCCCCTGAAGCATCAGGACTCTCCCCAGGGCAGGGTGTAACTTGCCCAATGCCTTTTGAATGACCCCGATGTGTGCCAAGGTGGCTGAGAAGGATTTTGGCTGCCCTGGGGATCTCATAGATCCTTATTGCCTGTGTCTCTGGAGGGGACAGGAGGGATGTGATGCCCATGGGAGAGTCAGGCCACCCCACAGGGCAGGTTAGAGGTGGGATGCTCCTGTGCATGGTCCGACCCTGCCAAGCGGGAAGGGAGCAATGATGTGACCCACGCTGGAGCAAATGCTGGGAAATTAGAGCTCCATATCTGGGTAGCCTGGAGGAAAGCAGGGACTGCGAACCATGGAAGATAACTCACCACCAGAGGTGTGATCAGCCAGTCCTGAGCTAATGGAGAGGGGGATTTTAAGGAACAGGAGGGATGTCTGGATTATTTAATACACAGCAAATGATGGGAGATTTTTTGCAATCAATAATATGCGCAATGTTCCCTCTTTAACCCTGTAATATGTCTGCTGGGTTCTCTTAATTCTTTCAAAACAAGATTTCAAAGCTTTAATGGAAAGGTTTATCTGTTTTTGTGCAGAGGATGGATAAATATTTCTTAGAGCCACTTTTTTTTCTTGTGTAGCCCCTTAACAGTCCGGGTTTTGTTGCTGTTCCCCAGCAAATGGGATCTGGTGATGTATGAGAGAGGAGGTGAATGGAGATGTAGAAATAAGATTTCACAAATGCATGTTTGCGCTGTTGTGGCCAGGAGGGAGTCTCAGCTCATCTGTTGTGAGAGGATTACATGAAGTCTTGGGTGCTCAGAGGTCACCCAAACTCCGGGGATAGCAGGACCATGCTGAGCCTGGGGGAAAAGTGGGGCAAAGAACTGATGTTCGAGGGGGAGCAGACATCAAGGGGATGGTTCTGGAGGGGGGTGCTTAGGGCCAGGTCCATCATAGGGAAGGGAACAATGATGGCAGAACCACACTGTGAACCCAAGAAGGGGCTGAGTTCTGACTTCATTTGTCTTCAAAAAGCACCTTCTGAGTCACTGCTCAGAAGTGAGATTTGACAACCCCCCAGGAACCACGGGCATGCAGAGGCACCCCTCCTGTAACACGTCTTTCCCATGCCTGTGGATTCCAGCCCTGCATTCAGCATCTTGAATAAGCGATCCCTGAGCCTGTCCTACCCATCCCGGGTAATAAATGCCCAACAGATGTAGCCACGACCAGTTGTTCTCAGACACTCGGCAGCAGGAGGAGGGAAGTGGTGCAGCTCTGGGAACAGGTGGTTTAGCACATGGAGGTTATTTCTAGAGCTGCCTCGCGTTGTCCTGCTGCATCTCAGCTTTGCTGAGGTCTGGCACAAATACGAGTGGCGGACGGGCTCTGCAGGGGCTTGGGCTGATGCTCAGGGTGGCTCTGGGATGCCCAGGGCTGGGGCTGAGCATGGGGCTGGTCTGTGCAGACCTTGCGGTGGAGCACTGGGTGGAAGCTCGATGGGTGGGATGATGACTAAAGTCCTCCTGACCATGGCTGGAAGGGAGACGGGTGTGCTGGGAAGGTGAGCATGGCTGTTTGGGCACAAATACTAGACACATTGCTAAACCAGGCTGTGAATTATTCCTTTTCACTAACCTCAGTCTCAGGGCCAGGACCAGGAGAGAAATGCTCCTGCTGTGCCCTGATTGCACCTTTCCCAAGCACGCTCTGCACTTGTAGGGCTGGGCTGGGAGGTCTCACCAAGATCTTGTGCTGTGGCTTGCACAGGGCTGTAAATTTGAGATAACGGGACATGCCTGTGAGTTTCTATATTCCAACTGAGCTAAGAATAGTCAGGAAGCAAAACAAGCTGAACGTTATAATTGGGTTATTTTCCCGTGCCCTAAGCAAATGCAGTGCCCTGAGATGTCTGCGGCACAGGGAGCTGCGTGTCCTGGACACGGCTCCTGACAGCAGTTATCAGTGTCGCATGAGGCTGTGCCTAATCTCCTGCCTCCTATTTGGGGCGAGCTGTGATCCTGGGATGGGAGGGGAGGGGGGAGCCTTATCTCTGCCGAGATAACACTGTCACAGCTTGGCTGGGGACAGCTTGAAGCTCCAAGTGCTTTGGAGAGACGCAGCATCTCTGTGCCTGTGTCTCGGTACTGGGGGACAGGCTGTGTTTGTCCTTATCTCAGCTCCTAACCCTCACTTTTTCCAACCTGCCTTGAATTCTGCCAGATAACCAGGCATGTCGGACTCTGAAGAGGTCGTTGAAGAATATGAGCAGTAAGTGGTGTGTTTTTAAACATCCTTTCTTCCTCCTTGTTCCCACTTTCCCCCAGGATCACAGCACTGCTGTTTGAGGGGCACCAGCTCCCAGCACGAAAGGGCCTGGGCATCCCCCCACCCCATGTCTGTCTGCACCAGTTGAGACCCCCAGCAGTGGGGAGCTCTGCATTAGGAGCTGTATGGGCACATGCATGGCAAGGGACAGTCCCTGCACTAAAAATGCTGCAGCCTAAACCAGTGAGATAGAGCTGAGAAAAGGCTGATGTCATCCAGAGCATGACTCCCCACAGCCCAAATTTGAGGACAGCTTTTGCTGGTGAGGGCTGCTGGGCCATTAGGCACACCCCAGAGAGGAGGGGCTCAATATTCAAGCTATGTGGTTATGGGGATCAGTCCAAGCACAGCTCCTGCTTCTCATCCACCAGCAGAAAATTTAGATCTGCATACTTCTCTTATGTTTAAATGCCACAACAGACTCACGTGTCCCAGCAATCCATCCCCTGGGCACACCCAAGGTCAGATGGAGCATCTCCCCCAAGGTCAGGAAGGGACTTTGGGGCAAAGGTGGGATGTGAGGTGTCCATTTCTAGGATTGCAGGCCATGGTCACTCGATCTTCTCAAGCTGCAAAATGGAATTGTGGCCACTGTTGACGCACCAGCCAAGCACTTCAGCTCCTGCTGTCCGCAGCCTGTAGAATGATTTGGGTCTTGCCCTGTGCCCACTGCTACCTTACAGCGTGCCCCACAGCAGCCTGCCCAGCAGCCATTGCTAAGAAAAAGGGGAGCCAGCATTGAGGGAATTTCAAATTCCCCTTTGACTTCACTGATGGACACATGCCCCGTCGCAGCAGATTGCTGTAACTCTGCAAATTTGTCTTGTGCTTCGCAGGGAGCAGGAAGGTAAGAGGACACGGAGCACCAGCAGCTGCCCCGATGCTGAAGCTAAGAAATTATGAGAACAACTTCAATAACCTGCATCTTCTTTCCCTTGCCTCTCTCCCATGCGCACGCGTGCTCTGTGAAGAGGAGTACGTGGAAGAAGGTAGGTGTTTCACTGGTGGTTGCAAGGATCAAGAGACGAGTGCTGTTGGTTCAGGGTTTGGCTTGGGTGGGTTGTGATGGTAAGCTCCTTGACTGTAATGGGCAAATCATGACCAGGAAAGGCAGGTGGGACCAGGTTCCAGATTTCTCCATCTGAAACATCAGTATGATCTAAAGGAGCTTGAATTTTCTTGGGGATCTCTATTGTCAGAGTGATCCGTCGGCTCAAAACAGGGGTGGAAATGCTGGACTTGGGAGTTTGCAGAGGTGTGAGCCCAATAACAGGAGCTGGAGCTTCAGCTGGATGTATATTAACGATTCTCAAGCACAGACCTCCAGCTGCCTCAGTCGATGAAGAAGCAAACCCCACGGTGCACGCAGCTGCTCTGGGATACAGCCGGGCTGTGCACTGGGGACTGGGTTTGGGAACTGGGTTTTGCAGAGCCTCTTGCTGCTTCAGGGCACTGCCAGGCAGCCCAAGCTGCTGCATGGCAAAACGTCCTGAACGTTAAAAGCAAAGAGAGGTACAAGGGGGGAAACCACTGCAGTGCTAGAGCCCTCATCTCGTGCACGCCATAGCTACGCCCCACAGCTTTATGGTGTCCAACTAACCTCTGCGCTTGTTCCTTTCCCTCCTCCCTGGCTCAGAAGAGGAAGAATGGCTAGAGGAAGAAGACGGTAGTTATTGCACTTTTCTTTATTCATCTCTCCACTGCTGCTGTGAATATGTCGTGGGTCGGTGTGTCTTTGCCTCTCTGTGGTTGGGAAATGGTTTTCTTTCATTCTTCCACTTTTCTCTCTTGCTTCTCGCACTCCCCCCTCCCTGGCCTGCTGTGCTGTGTGCATTTGCTTCTCTGTCTGTGGCTTCTCTCTTACATCTATCAGCCAAACGAACTTCTGGTTTGCTGTCTACTGTTTCTTTCCTTCTCTCTTGCTCTGGGGCCACAAGTCTTCTCAGGACCTGTGGGCCCAGCATCGCTCTGACTCCAACGGAGGACTCTTGTGGGGAAGCTGCTCCCTCCAGTGGAAAAATGCTCCAACAGTGGCATCAATAAGATCGCAAAGGTGCCAAAGGCACGTTCTCTAATGCCACCAGTCTTGTTCTTTGCTGGCTAGAGAACAACAGAAAACACTGCCCCCCGCCCCCATCCTGGGGTCTAAGAGTACGGATAGCAGGAGAGGGAATGAAGGACAAGCCAGGAGGTGGTGGCTATAAATCCTTTAATTTTCCCCCCCCCCGCCCAAGCCAGGAGGTGGTTATAAATCCTTTAATTTTTCCCCCCCCGCCCAAGCACAGAGACCAGCCCTTGGGTAAAGGTTAGAGCGAAGCCCTTTGCTTTCTGAGCTGCTGCTTCTTTCTCCTGCAGATACGTCTCCCCGGGTCTCTCTCTCGGCCGGCTCCGTGCTGCAGTTGTCCCAGTGCCGGGGTCCGTAAGGAGCTGGAGGGAGTGGTGGCTGTTGGACTCACGCTGTCCGTTATTCCACAGGTCAGGAAGAACAGGTAGAGGAGGCACAGGAGGAGACTGAAGAAACCAAGGCAGAAGGTGCGTGGTGGCTTTGGCAGCGAGCTCCCATGGCTTGGCTGGAGCCGTGCTCTGCTTTGGTGGGTGCTGAACGGGGTCTGGGGTGTCCCAGCATGGCCTGTGACAGAGGGACAGCAGCACAGAGGGACGGATCTCTCCCGTATCTGTGGTTTGCAGTAAGGAGGTTTCAAAACTGAGCTGCCCTCTCCTGATCTACCAAGTGCCTTGGCCCTGCAAGTGTGAGGATAATGGTGTTTTCTGCTGGTTGCTCATCAGTTAATGTCCAGCACTGTGAAATAATGCCAAAAATTAATTAAGCCTCGCCAAGAGGTCCCCGTAGCCTTAGAGGGGGCTTTCCAGAGCTGTGGTCACGCTCTGATGTATCTTACCAGCCAAAGACCACTGGAATTCCCGAGACCTCTTTGGAGCAGGCTGGGTTGCCTGGTGGGTCACAGCTGGTGGGGCAGGCTCAGATCCCAGCCATGCTCCCCGAGTTAGGGTGCTGGGACCCCTCCGTGCAGGGGGGATGTGGTGGCCCTCACCCAGGGATGCTCATATTCTGCCCATTGCTTTTGAAACAGAACAAGAAGATGAAACAAAAGCACAAGAAGAAGGTAAAGCAG
>NW_010138093.1:105105-106804 GCF_000699245.1 Pterocles gutturalis | reverse complement strand
AGCAGGAAGGGAGGAGGGGCAGTTTTGGACATTTCAGTCCTGATCCCAGTCCCCCCAGACCCTGGCCCCACTAGGGTTTTTGGTGTTGAATTTATTTGCTGCTGAAGAGAGAGAATCTGTGTTATCTGGGGCAGAGCTGCCCAGGGCTGGTCCTCTGCCAGGACTCGGGCAGCAGGAGTCCTGCAGGAGGGATGGCTTTGTGCTGCCCAGGTAAGAAATTCACCCAAAACACAGGAGGAGGGGGTAGTACTACTGCTTTCCCAGCCTGAGGTCTTGCAAAGCTCGTCTGGATTTCTCCTGGGGAGGACCTGGGGCTCTCCTGGTCTGTCTGTGGGTGAGGGATGTTTGTGAGGGACCTGGTCTCTCCCGGTTCATCCTGGAGCTGGGTTTTGCAGTGGGGATAAGCACAGGGCAGAGGGGAACAGCCTGGCTGACCCACCCCACTGTGTCCACGGGCACGGTGCTCAGCAGGGATGGCCTCCGGGAGCCAAAGCATCGTGTTTTCCACAGGTGGAGAGGGGGACCGAGAGCAGGAGCCTGGGGAAGGTGAAGTATCCATCCTCGTTCCTCTCTAGGGTGGGAGGGACTGTCCCCTCACCTGTGTAAGGAGGTACCAAGTGCCTTCCTGCTCATCCAGGAGCATCAACGTGTGTCTCAGGATTTAGCATACAGATCATAGAAGCATGGAATTGTTTGGGTTGGAAGGGAACTTAAGGATCATCTAGTTCCAACCCCCCTGCCATGGGCAGGGACAAGACAGACCCCTCACTGCGTGCCTCTTTGCTGGGGGATGGTCCATGGTGCAGGCTGTGCTGCTGGGCGAGAGGGGCAGC
This sequence comes from Pterocles gutturalis, assembly GCF_000699245.1. Classification (NCBI taxonomy): domain Eukaryota; kingdom Metazoa; phylum Chordata; class Aves; order Pterocliformes; family Pteroclidae; genus Pterocles; species Pterocles gutturalis. The sequence continues at coordinate 105,971 of NW_010138093.1, read as the reverse complement.
TCAGCCCAGTTCAGCGTTGTGGGTTTTGGGTCAAGGTGTGGAAGCAAATGCCTCTGTGACACTAATGTTGTCTTTCTTTCCTGCTCCTGGGGACCTGCAGGTGAATCGAAGCCAAAGCCCAAGTAAGTGTCGGTGCATTTTCCTGGTGTAAGGTCTGAACGAGGAGCTGTGCCAGGGCAGAGGCTCTGTGTGATGGGCTTAGCACCATGATTCATAAAGGGTATGGGACTGAGGCCCCAAAAGCATGCAAGCAGGGTGGGGACTGGGACGTGGAGAGAAAAAGGGAGAGAAACAGGCAGATAAACATAGAATACAAAGACAATCCTGAGAATGAGGTCCTGGAGCATTTTATGTGCTCCTTGGAGGAGGCTCATCTGCCCTGTGGCCCTGCAGCTGGTAAAAATCTGTGTGCACCGCAGCCTGGGGTCCATGGTCCAGGGCACAGCCAGGGTGTTGCTTCTCCAGCATGCTCCTGGCCATGGCTGGTGTGAGGCAGGCATTTGCATGAGTGCCAACATCCCTGGGACAGGACTACCTGCCTGAAGGAGCAGGGCTGTGAACCATTGCCAGGAACCTGCAGGTCCTCATGGAGCACCGGGATGCTCCGATCTGGGAGGCAGATCTGTCCTCAGCTGCGATCTCCTCATCTCTTTGTGTTTTTATATGCCCCTACTGAGCATCTCCTGCCCTCCCTCAAGCCCACAGAGGATGAGAGGATGTTTTCCAGCTCCCTGTCCAGGTCACACTGGAGTACACAGTTCCTCCGTCCTTCTTTGGGTGAGCAGTGGGGTGGCTGCCAGTCCCAGGGTGCCTGGCAAAGCATCATGGCCAAGTTGCCTGCAGCTTGCAGAGTTATTCCAGCCATG